>NC_135784.1:46102160-46197160 GCF_051106095.1 Pogona vitticeps | reverse complement strand
GTAGGTGGAAAGGAGATGTAGAGCTGAGTATCATCGGCATACTGATGACACCGGGCTCCACACCCCCTGATGACCCCACCCAGCAGCCTCATATAGATGTTAAACAGCATTGGGGAGATGATCGACCCCTGTGGGACCCCACAATTGAGATTCCACGGGGCGGAGACGCTCTCCCCAAGCTGCACTCTCTGGGGGCGGTCCTCCAAGAAGGAACGGAGCCAAGCCAATGCGAGGCCACCAATTCCCAACTCGGAGAGCCTCCCCAGGAGGATACCGTGGTCAATGGTATCAAAGGCCACTGAGATGTCGAGGAGGACCAGCAGGGACACTTTGCCCCTGTCAGCCTCCCTCAGTAGGTCATCACACAGGGCGACCAATGCCGTTTCTGTGCCATGGCGCGGCCTGAAGCCCGACTGAAATGGATCCAGGGCATCTGTTTCATCCAGGTGCGCTTGAAGCTGATCGGCCACCACCCTCTCCACCACCTTACTTAGGAAAGAAACATTGGCGACGGGCCTGTAATTGCCAATCTCGTCCGCCGCCAAACTTGGTTTCTTCCTGATGGGCCTAATGAGTGTCTCCTTGAGGGCAGATGGAAATCTGCCCTCAAGGAAAGACCCATTAATTATTACGGTGGCCCATTCCGTTGTTTTAGGCCTGGCTGCTTTGATTAGCCAGGCCGGACAGGGGTCCAGGGAGGAGGTGGTGGCGCGACAGCGATCAAGCGCCCTGGCGACAGTGTCAGGCGTGACAGGCTGAAAGGAGTCAAAAATTGCCGGGCAAGACGGAGCGCTGGACATCTCAGCTCGACTAACTGTATTCAAAAAAGGAGACAGGTCCCGGCGGATGGCCTCCACTTTAGATTTAAAAAATGCTGCAAATTGGTCCGGTGTAAAACTAGGGGGAGGCCCATCACCCGGGCCAATTCCGGATAGGTCGCGCACTATACGGAATAATTCCGCCTGCTGGTTGGACGCTTCGCTTATCCGGTTAGCGAAGTATGCTTTACCTTAGCCAGGTAAAGGTTAGTGGCGACCTTAACAGCTATCCAATTATAATCCGTCGGGTCCTTTCTCCATTTGCGCTCTAGCCGTCTCCTGAACCACTTCAGCGCCCGGGGTCCTGGTTAAACCAGGGTGCCGGGCGGGCTCTGCGTCGGAGAGGGCGTTTAGGTGCGATCATGTCTACAACCCTGACCGCAGCGGCGAACCAGCTGTCAGCCAGAACCTCGACAGGAGCGCCAGCCAGGTCAGCCATAGCACCTCTCATGGCATCCTGGAATCCAATCGGATCCAGTAGCCTTCGAGGGCGGACCATAAGAATAGGTCCCTGCTCCCTTCAGTTTAACTTTGCCCAGCTGTGTCCCTATCTAGATGCTGATTCATGCCCTCATAATCTCAAAAATAGACTACTGCAGTGCTCTCTATGTGGGGCTACCCTTGAGGCTGATGCGGAGACTTCAACAGAATTTGGCAGCCAGATTAATAACTGGGGTGAAGAAATTCCAGCACATCTCCCCCACTCTGGCTGCCCTTCATTGGTTACCGGTTCATTTCCGCATTAACTTCAAGGTTATGATGATAACTTTCAAAGCCCTAAACAGTTTAGGACGTTGGTACCTATCAAAACACCTGCTCCCAGCCAGATCTGTCTGTAATACCCATTCTTCACAGGCAAGACAATTGAGGACCTTGACCCCGAAAGAGGCCCGGAGGGAAAGAACAAGAAACCGGGCCTTCTCGGTGGTTGCCTCCCGCCTATGGATCAACCTGCCTATTGAGATTCGCCTGGCACCCTCACTGGATGGGTTAAAAAGAGCATTGAAGACCTGGCTCTTCTGTCAGGCTTTCCCGGAGCACTAGGATCTGGCCCTCCCCTTTTACTATTCTTTTTGCCATCTTCTCCATCACCCTTTTAACCACCTTTATTGTCATATGTTTTAATTTCCCTAATCATATACTAATTTATTTTTATTGTGTTTTTAATATTATTCCTTATATTGTTGTTAGCCACCCAGAGTGGCCTGGTTGCCAGATGGTACGGGATATAAATTCAATCAATCAATCAATCAATCAATCAATCAATCAATCAGTCAGTCAGTCAGTCAATCAATCAATCAATAAAACTGCAGGACTTGTCAATATTTTTTAAGGTTTTTGGCTTTCATTCTGCACTGCTGAAAAGTTTTAGTATAAGTTAAGAGAAAGGAGGAGGAAAGAGATGCACTGTTTTCTGGATGTGCATCTTAACTTGGTTGTGTGTGTAAGGGAAGCTGAAAGTTACTCTGTCAGAAGCTACCCTTCACTACACATCAAGGCTCTTAGTAAGATCACCTCAAGTCTGAGTGGAAGCACCATAATAAGATCCTTTCATCATCTTCAGGGATTAATGTTCACATCAGCAGAAAAGCATTGGTAGTTCCAGTGGTGAAGAAGGTGGAAAATTGCTTGAAGAGCAGCTACTGGATAGTAGCAGTGGTGAAAGGTGACACTCAAGATAATTCTTATTAGTACAGTGGAGAAAGTATCATTCAATGAACTCAGAAGAAATGGAATGCCTCTAATAATGAGGTGAGGTCTAGCTCAAGCAGTTAGAGGCTATAATGCAAAGTCTGACTTCAAGGAAAGCCCATAAACATAATATTCAAGTCATTGTTTCCACTACAGTGGTGGAAGAAGAAAATGAAAGTTTATGTGCAAATATCTAGGAGGAAATGGATCACACACTAAACCAGGATTTGTTGATAACCTAAACAGAATTAGATAGGGAGGAACTATGGATTGAACTCTGACATATTATCAGGGAGGAATGCAAAAAAAATATCAGAAAAACAAAACAAAGCAACAACAAAATACTATTCCTATAGTCAAAAGAAGAGAAAGGCAGTGGATAAAAACTGTGCACATATCTGCTTGAAGTGTCAGGAACCTGAAGGCCCATACTACCATATGTGGTGGACTTGTGAAAAGGCAAATAAATTCTGGAAAGACATTCATGCTGAAATGAGGAAAATCCTGAAAGTTGAATTTGTGATGAAACCAGAGACAATGCTTCAGGCAATACCACCAGTTTAATTATATATTAACAGCAACCAGGGCAATATGGCAAAGAACTGGAAAACAGCCTATCAACAGAAGGTTGGAGGGAAAAAATGTTTGAATATGCTACAGTGGCTAAACCTACAAACTGTATAAACAAAAGAATTTGAAAAAAGTGGGAAAATTATTCTGATTATTTAAACAAATAAAAGGGGTGCAGAAATAATGTAAAATACTTGTAAAAAGGAAATTAAATGTTAAAAGAGTAAAAATGTGGACAAAGAATACAATAGAATTTAGGATGAGCAGAGCATATGTTTCAAAAGCTTAAGTAAATTTAAAGCATAGAATAGCATGCTTAGTATAAAATTTTGGGTACAAACCATGTATAAAAATGTTAGGTATTCTTGATATTCAAGAATTGCACATAAACTCACCTCACTTTTTATTATTCTTCCTTCTATATCTTAGTTTTTAAAATGGGAGGGGAGAAGCCTCGATGGATAGCTGCTAAAACTCTGCAAATTGTTATAGACAGTAATCAAAAGCAAAAGGTGAAAGAAATAGGGTTTTTGAATACGAAATACATATTTTCAGTGTCTTGCATCTGGGGCAAAGAGAACTATAGTAATAATAACTAGAAATAAATAGAACGTTAAAAAGAAAAAGGGAAAACGTGAGACTCTTTCATAAAATTCAGGAAATCAAAGTGAAGTTTAAACCAAGATTTGGGATGGTGGGAGGCATATTTCATTTGATCAGGATCAGATAAAGAGAAGATTGAAACAATTTACAGAAGATATGCAAGAATGCCAGATTCTTTCAAATAACTCCTTGATTAAGAATTTCCAGGTTTAGAAAGTGAAGTGAAAGCAATTGGGAGAAAGAAATCACCAAAATAGATGGGTTGCCAATAGAAGTATTTCAAACTACAGAAATTGACTTTGAAAATTCAGACAAATATGGAACAGAAAGTGGTGTCCCACAGGATGGTAATGCTCAATATACATTCCAGTTCCCGCAAAAGATAGATGGCTTTGCTAAATGTAGGATAATTTCATTAATTTTCTATGCAAGCAAAGCAATGCTCAAGAGTTTTTATCAGAGTCTTTTACCATATATGGAGTTTGAATTGCCTGATGTGAAGAAGAGACATTGGCTATAGGAATGTATCAAAGAAATTCCAAATAAAAATAGTTAATTCTTGATAGATTGCAACAAAGCCTTCAACCTAGACAATTGGTGTATCATCCATCCATCCATCCATCCATCCATCCATCCATCCATCCATCCATCCATCCATCCATCCATCCATCCATCCATCCATCCATCCATCCATCCATCCATCCATCCATCCATCCATCCATCCATCCATCCATCCATCCATCCATCCATTCAACTTATGTACCACCCATCTGACCAGCAGCCGTTCTCCCTAGCTGCTCATTCTATATGCGGAATCCTAAGTACATCTTTTATATCATGGGAAAAGCTGGATTAGATTCAAATGAAGGAGAGGTGAGAATTGGTGGAAGAAGTATCACTAATTTAAAATAAGAGGATGGCTGTATACTATTGGGTGATCTGACCTGAAATGACTTCTGAAGAAGGTAAAAGGAGAAAATACAAAGCCAGGATTACAGTTGAATATTAAGAAGGGAATAATCATGACAATAGAAGAATGATATAATTAATGCACAATAAAGACATCAAAAGTGTTAAGGTGATTCTCAACCAATTGAATTATCTAAATGGAAACTAGAATCAGGAAATCAAAATAAGATGAAACTTGGAATGGAAGCTATGAAGGAACTAGAAAAAATTGTTAAATATAAGGATGTTTCACTGTAGATCAGTGGTTCCTAACTTTGGGTAAGCCAGATGTTCTTGGACTGCCAGAAGCTCTCACCACCAGTTATGTTGGCAGGGGTTTCTGGGAGTTGCAACCCAAAGTTGACAACTACTAAATTAATTGATAATGTGGTATTCCCAGCTACTGCTAAAGAAAGCTGAAAGGGAAAAAAGTATGTTATTTTGATCTTGCCCTGTTAACTTCCCAGGATAGTGGCTCTGCTACTAGTTGTGTACGATTAAAATATGTGTGTGCACCCGTGTGATCACACATGTGAGTGTGCATGAACACACACACACACACGCACACAGAGAGAGATTGAAAATACACACACACACACACACACACACACACACACACACACACACACACACACACACACACGAGAGAGAGAGAGAGAGAGAGAGAGAGAGATTGAAAATATGATGTTGGGTAGCTTTATGGATACCATGGATTGGCAGGAAGACAAATTAGTGAGTTCTCAATCAAGAGAAGCCTGAATCTCAGAAGAAGTTAAAATGACAGAATGAGGCTACTGCATTTAGAGGTGAGAAGAGAAAAAATAAAAGTGGAGGACAGCAGGAGAGGAGGAAGAATGAACGTAAAATGGATTGATACAAGAAAGAAAGTCTTGAGATTACAAGACCTGAGCAAGGATGTTAATAGTAGAACTTTTTGGAGTTAGATAATTCTCAAATTTGCCAGAAATCAGAAGTGGTTTGATGCCATATAACATGAAACCGTGGGGTCACGACTAAACAACAACAACAAACAAACAGATGATATTAAGATGGAGAAAGGGAAGATAAGAAAATGTTTTTTCATAAGATACTTTATATTACTGGAATCCAGTTATGTTTCTTATTGTTTTCCTGTAGCTGATCTGTAACTGAAGTTCCCTGCAGCTTGCAAGCAATTAAAACATTAAAATATGATGTAAAACAATAATAACTGTTGGATCTAGAACTCAAGTAATGATGGTTACATTTGAACATGTTGGAAGTTCTGTAGGTCTAAATATATAAAGACTCATCCTCTTATTTGACAGAGGATAAATTTTAATACTAAACATCAAATCTTCTAATGAGATTTTAGAATTGCCACACTGAGAAATGAGATCATTTTTATAAGTCCATGACTGAGGGAAACTATAGATACATTATAAACAATAAAACAATTGAAGTTTCTAGCATCAGTAATATCAAAGATGCTAGAAACTAGCAGATTGTTTGTAAGGGTTTGCTGTTTATCCCCATCACTAATGTCATATTTAGATGGCAGAAGCGAAGTAGAATTAGAAGGGCCAAGTTTTGGATCAAGAATAAAATGAATAGATCACTTACATTATAAAATGAAGATGCAAGGTATTTCAACTCTCATGGCATCGAACTGAGAAATTTTAAACCCTTAGAGGAATATTTTGTTGTAAAATCCACAGTGAATGAGGTCTGCTATATAGGTAGTAGCCCCTTTCAGGTGTTATTCAAACCAGTGCTGTGAACACATTTAGAGGGGAGTATATGTTGGAGTTGTGTTTGCAAACAAACCATGGCATAATGAAGCAGATTGGTATAGATTCTGATTTTTAGTAGGTTGGTCCCATTGGAATTTTTGGCAGGTCTAGGAAATACCAGGAAGTTATGTCAAAACCTTCCACGAACCACAACCACATTGCCAAGCCTCATGCTAATGCTCAGTACAGCGGAATTCTCATGAGCTCAGAAAAATATTACATACTGCACTCAGTGAAGTTTTTTTTTCCAAAATGTCCAGATGAATAAGGATTAAAACAGGAATTTGAAATAAACTGGCAGGCTTTGAGGTTTCCAGTAACTAAATATGGTTTAGACTCCTGTGCTCTAGAAAGCACCATCAGTGAAAGGATGGATAACTTATTACCGTCTTGTGTGGGTTATCCTCTGTGAAAGGAGGAACACTGAAGAGTTCTTCATTTTTTTCAGTCTGTATACAAATCAGATGGACAGGGAGCTAACATGTTAACTGACACATTTAAGTGTAGATGAAAGGATCCTGGATTCCTCAGAAATTTTTATTCACCAACCCATTTTGTTCAATGATGGTTTCATTCTCCCACCATTCACAATTCTCCCATCCATGTTTTATTTGCACTTGCCAGTCCAAAACCAATTGGTACAGCAAGGTCTGATTTTGAACTGTGCATAAAGGAAAAAAAGTCTAGGGAATGTCCTACTGTAAACTAAAAGATAAGCTGTTGCTCTCTAAGGCTGACATTTCTTGAATGCACATTGCACAGAGCTGATCTCGTGCCGTAGCTAAGAATTATGTTGCATGAGAGAGCTATTTTTTAATACTGCAATTTTTGATTATTTTTTATTGTGCTTGAGTTTTAAAACATTTTAGCTTCCCCTTTTCTTTCTGAAGGTTGGACAAAATTTGTTTTTCCTACCTCCTCTGCATAGACAGCTTTCTGATGTTCGTGGTTTTTGCACAACCCCTTCTTCCCTTTGCACTCGCAGAAAGCAAGATTCTGGATTTCCTGGAACAGCCATAGTTCCTTCTATGCTTTTATCTTTAACCTTACCTCAGACTAAGTTTCTATGGCCACCATTTCTTCTCTCTGTCCTTCTTTTTCTTTTTTTTTTCAAGGAACTGAAATATAGGAATAAAAATATTAGGGGAGATTAGGAGGCCTCACCTCCTTATGAAATCATCAAGGAACAGGGAGGGCGCACTATCATTTTCCACACTGAGGGCCCAAGAAACTAGGACCCTCGTGGCACTTCTACTTACAGATATTAGCTATGCAAGTGGCTAGAAAAAGGAAGACCCAGTGACACAGTTCTGGCGTCCTTTTCTGCTGAGGAGAAGAGGACTAATGGTTAATTTGTCATGGCCACTTTGAGGCCACTGATGAATGCCTGGTACCATAACTGGGCCTCAGTGGCAGAGGACGAACACTGCGTTATTGCTAAATCAGACGAGCAGTAACCAATATGGAAAACACTGTGGTGTGATAGGCAGTGTGACCCTTTCAGTATGCATTATGCATTCAACCTCAGAGAGAGGTACACAGCTGGAACAGTAAAAAATGGTAGGAAGAAAAGAGACCCTTGGATTTCTGCATCCCTAAAAGTTCCACTGGTGACCACCAGTCAGGGACTGTGCCACCAGTGAGGCTGAAGAAAACATTTACAGAAGTAAATTGTGAACTCATGACTGTGACAAACCCAGACCTACTGGGATATGTCACACAGTTACACTAAGCTGCCACCAACCATTCCCTGTAAGAAGTCACACAGACCAGGGATGGATTTTTAAACAATAAAAAGAATAAGGTTTATTTAAATACACACAGGGAAAAATAAACAATCAGGTGAATAGGATAAAGTAACGTGGCTTATTCTCACTCATACAAGCATACAGTTTGGTTCACCCAGAACCCTTAACTTGAAGCACAGACCCTGAACCTATCAGTTCTGGCTAACCAACAGACACCTGAACCTATCAGGTTGGTACTCTGACACACAGTAGTACCCTGTCTGACACACAGACTCCCACAACAGCTCCTTCTTCCCAGCTGCTGCTTCGTCACAACCCAGCGTCTCTCAGCATCTCTCCCTCACCACACAGGCATCACATATTTATACAGTACAGCCCCTCCTCCTGATGTCCCGCCTTCCACTCCCCATAGGATGGAACTTTCCCTCCAAACCCATGACAGACAGGTAACATCAGTGCTGTATGTAACACCTCCCCTCTTTATAAGTTGTTTTGTAGGGGGAAAGCTAAGGTGCTTTTCACCAAAAAACAACCTGGATAAAATACACAACCACAATTATACATACCATATTATACTTACTCATACTTACACTCTAAGTTAACCATAGCAATTATGCATTTAAACATTTACCATATACATTACATCAATTTACCTTTATTCTTACAAACCAAATTCAAAACCAGGTACATTTTACTTTTTGTCATCATTATATACACATAGTCCATGTTCTTTCGCCGTCTTCATTCTTCAGGTCTTCTTGATAAGGCGTCAGCAACACAGTTCACTGACCCTCTGACCACCTTCACTTCAAAGTCATAGTCCTGTAGGTTTAAAGCCCACCTCATAAGTTTGCTATTGTGGGTTTTCATTGTCTTTAACCATTGCAATGGTGAATGGTCAGTACACAGAATAAAATGTCTTCCCCAGATGTAAGGCTTGGCCTTCTGGATCGCGTAGACTATGGCCAAACACTCCTTCTCCACGGTTGCCAAATGTCTCTCACCTTTTTGAAGTTTCCTACTCAGGTAGGACACTGGATGCTGGTCACCATTCTCATCCTCCTGGCACAGAACTGCTCCTACCCCGCTGTTAGACGCATCGGTGTAGATGATGAACTCCCGGTCGAAGTCTGGAGCACGCAGGACAGGATAGTTGATTAACGCCTCCTTCAACCTCTGGAACGCCGCCTCACAGTCGCTGGTCCACGGGATGCGGTCATCAGCCTTCTTCCTCGTCAGATCGGTCAGCGGAGCCGCAATCTCGCTAAACCTCGGGATGAACTTTCTGTAGTAGCCCACCAACCCAAGAAATGATTTGACTTTTTTCTTGGTGTTGGGTCTAGGCCAATCACGAACAGCTTCTATTTTGGCCTCCAGGGGTTTTATCACTCCTCCCCCTACCATGTGACCCAAGTATTTTATTTCTGGGCTACCCAGCTGACACTTGCTGGCCTTTACTGTTAGCCCTGCTGCACTTAACCTCTGCAGCACTAACTCCAGGTGTATCAGGTGATCTTCCCAGGTATTACTGAAGATCCCTATGTCGTCAATGTAGGCCACTGTAAAGTCACTGAGCCCTGCCAAGGTCTGGTCCATCAGCCTTTGGAATGTGGCTGGTGCATTTCTGAGACCAAAGCTCAGGACTCGAAACTCATAGAGACCAAAAGGGCTGCAAAAGGCAGTCTTTTCTTGATCCCTGGGATCAATTCTTAATTGCCAATATCCCTTTACCAGGTCCAATGATGAGATGAACCGACAACCCCCTATGGTTTCAATCAGGTTGTCTAGCCTGGGCATTGGGTAGGCATCAGGAGTGGTTACACGGTTTAATTTCCTGTAATCGACACAAAACCTAATGCTCCCATCAGGCTTGTCCACAAGGACTATCGGAGAGGACCAAGGACTAGAAGAGGGGACGATTATGTTCTCCCTAAGCATCTCGTCCAGCTCCTTCCGCACCTTGTCCCTATAGGGTCCCGTTACTCGGTATGGGGATACTGCCTGCGGGGGTGCATCCCCTGTGTGGATCCGATGCATCACTCCCTTCACTATCCCCGGCTTGTTGGAAAACACCTGTTGATATTTACTAAGCAGCATCTTTAGTTCTTGCTGCTGGTCTTGGGTGAGTGCAGGACTGATCTTTACCTCCTCTGGGTTGTATTTTACTTCCCCTCTACCCTCCCAGAAGGGTAATTCAGCTTCCTCACTCTCAGCTGCTTTTATCGCGAATAAAACCCTCTGTTCCCCTCTGTAGTAGGGTTTTAGGGCATTCACATGAACCACCCTCCTTGCTTGGTTCTCCTCCTGCTCTATAAGGTAGTTCAGGTCTGACATCTTGGAAATGACCCTATATGGTCCTGCCCATTTGAGCTGCAGTTTATTCTCTCTGCAGGGCCTAAGCCAAAGCACTTCCTCCCCTGGGTCAAAGTGCCTCTCTCTAGCTTTGTGGTCATACCATGTTTTCTGTCTGACCTTCTGAGCTTGCAGGTTTTCTGCTGCCAGCTCTAGATTTCTCCTTAGGTCATTCATCAAGGTGTCTATGTAAGTCACAACGTCTTGTGGGTCATCCTGGGTGATCTGCTCCCAATTTTGTTTGATCAAATCAAGGGGCCCTTTCACCCCTAAGTGTGCAGCAGACATGTCAGAGTGACCCCTTTGTAAGATCATGGGGCGATACTTTTCAGGTACCACTAGCTGACTCCTGATCCCATCTCCCCCTTTTGAGATATTCCTCAGGGTTTCTCTATATAAAATCCCCTTTTTCTCCAGAAATCTCACTGGGGTTTCAGGTGTTAGCTGGGCGTCAGTCACCTGTTCAAAACACTTTTGGAGAGTGGCGTCTGCCTTTTGCTCCTGTCCAAATCTGCTGTCTGTGGTTAAAGTTTCCACCACAGCTTCTGAACTCCCCTCTGCTTCCGTCTCTGGCTCATCATTACCCCCCTGAACTGTCCCTGTGGTGGCTTGTGAGCGTGTAATCACTAGCACCCGTTTCACATGTTCAGCCAGGTCATTTCCCACGAGCACGGCTGCTGGCAGAGTCGATGAAATCGCTAGCCGCCAAACTCCCCTCCAGCCTTGATAGTTGACAGGTACCTCTGCTACTGGCAGAGAGATTACCTGCCCCTCAATCCCTGCCACCTTCATGCTCTCATTTGGGATTATAAACTCCCTAGGAATAATATCTGGATGGCACAGGGTTACCTGGGAACAAGTGTCCCGCAGCCCCCTATACTGACGGTCAAGTATTCCTACGTCCACCCCTGCTGTCTCAAACAACTGAGAATCTGTTTTTATCAGCAAGCAGCGCTTTACCTCCACAAGAGGACCATTTTCCTCAGCCTGATCAGCAGAGGTAGCTGTTCCAGACTGAGTAGTCATGGCAACAGGCTCCCTCAGTGACACTGAGCCTTGCTCTTTCTGGACACAGAACACAGCTTTTGGCTTGGTCCCACTAGACTCCTGAGGCACCATTCCTTTTAGCTGCTTTAATATCTCACACTCTGAGATTAGATGACCCTTTCCCTGACAGAAATAACATTTTCTGGTGTATTTTGATTCTCTCTCATCTTGTTTTGGTTTTCCCTCCAAAATCTGAGGTCTTTGTTTCATGTCTGAGGGCTTCCCTTCACCATGGGCCCCTCCCCCTTGCTGGCTTTTCCCTGGTCCCTGAGAGTACTTGCTGTAGGTTTCTTTGGGTTTACCTACAGATTTCCCCTCACCCAAGGGCTTTCTTATTTGGGAGATAAAATCTGCGATCTCTGCGGCTGCTGCCACAGATTTCGGTTTCCTTTCCCTCACCTGGAAGTTCAATTCCCCATGCAGGACTGAATAGAACTGTTCCAGCGCTATCAAGTCTTTAAGCTGCTCATAGGTCTCTGTTCCCTCCTGCGATAGCCATTTCTCAAGCAGCCTCACCAGTTGGGCCCCCACTTGGGTAAAAGTCTGTTCTGGTTTTTTGGTGAGAGACCTGAATCTTTGTCTCAGCTGCTCTGCATTTATCCCATGTCTGGCAAACACCAGCTTTTTAAACTCTGCAAAATCTTTCATCAGTTCCTCAGGCATCTCGGCATAGACCTCAGCCAGGCTACCACTGATTAAAGATCGCATGATGGTCATCTTCTCAGTTTCCCTCACTGAGAAGTCCACAAACGCTCTTTCCACTAAGGAAAAGAACACCTCAGGACAATCTCCCTTGTGGTACACAGGGAATTTCTTCAGGTCAGCCTTAGACAATTGGCCTCCCTCAGAATCCCTATTGTTATTATTGTTCTGGTTCATCAGTTCCAGTTTTCTTAATTCAAACGCCATTCTCTCTCTCTCCATTCTTTCCTCCCTCTCCATTCTCTCTCTCTCTAATTTTTCCTCCACTTCAAATTGCCTCATCCTCAGTTCATGCTGTTGGACTATGAGCAATTTTCTAAGTTCTGGGTTCTGCTCTCCTGTGCTGTCACCCTGCACTGAGCCAAATTCATCCTCAGAACCTTGGTCAATCTGGGGGTCTTTCACTTCACTCATGTCTGCTACTTGGCTTCGAGTCAAGGGCATAATCCCCCCTCAGAACAGGCTGCTTTAAAAGTCAAGCCTCAAAATAAAACGACCACTTTTTTCCTTCTTGCCTCAGAACCAGCTCTCCCTAGAGATTGCTGCTGTTCTTCAGCACTAACTTTGTAACAGTATCGAGTCAGAGCCTACCCCCCTCTGCTGGGCCTCTCAGCTGGCAAGCTAGCTCGCTGTTGCTACGCAGTTTTGCCTCAGCTTTTTCCCGCCAAAACTAGGCTGCCTCAGAGCACCTTAATCTAAGTCTCCCCAGTTGGCACGTTCTTCTACTAGCGCACCTCCCCGTGAGGTACACCTAGAAGATTACCTACGCGCCTCAGACTGTCCCTGACTAGACCCCCCTTGCTCTGGGCACACCTGCCAAGGCTTTGCTGGACCACTGGACAACTGGACCAGTCGTATCCCACACGCTGGACACCAATCAATGTGACAAACCCAGACCTACTGGGATATGTCACACAGTTACACTAAGCTGCCACCAACCATTCCCTGTAAGAAGTCACACAGACCAGGGATGGATTTTTAAACAATAAAAAGAATAAGGTTTATTTAAATACACACAGGGAAAAATAAACAATCAGGTGAATAGGATAAAGTAACGTGGCTTATTCTCACTCATACAAGCATACAGTTTGGTTCACCCAGAACCCTTAACTTGAAGCACAGACCCTGAACCTATCAGTTCTGGCTAACCAACAGACACCTGAACCTATCAGGTTGGTACTCTGACACACAGTAGTACCCTGTCTGACACACAGACTCCCACAACAGCTCCTTCTTCCCAGCTGCTGCTTCGTCACAACCCAGCGTCTCTCAGCATCTCTCCCTCACCACACAGGCATCACATATTTATACAGTACAGCCCCTCCTCCTGATGTCCCGCCTTCCACTCCCCATAGGATGGAACTTTCCCTCCAAACCCATGACAGACAGGTAACATCAGTGCTGTATGTAACAATGACAACAGAGAACTTCCCAACAGTTCCATAGCAAATCATACAGACAATACATGGATAATACAATGGACACCCACTCTATCAGTCTAGTGGCACAGGAAGCCGTAGCCCTGTGGCTGCCAGTCTCCAGGGTTCGGCAGGGGTTTGAAATCCCTTGTACACTTCTTAACCAATGTTTTATGAGCATACATGTTCTCACACACATCTACACGTACATAGAAGCACAAAGGGAGGGTATATCTTTATTATGGAAGGATGTATTTTTCTATAAATGTGAAATAATGTTTTGTGTTAATGTTTTGAGTGACATCTGAACACCGTTTCCTTACTGAGGAGACCTGAAACAGAGCAGCATCCAACTGACATATAAGTATTATTGTTTTTGTCAAACAGCAGACAATACCTCTTCCTGCCAACAGATAAACTCTTGAGGAAAAGTCCTCAGAAATTGTTTGTTCTGCGTCAGGGAGGTCTTTATTGTCTCAGTCGAAATGAAGCCTGTCCTTGCCAAAAGGATTTCTGTGCTTCGGTCCCCTTGATCATATACAGGCAGAGTAGATTGAGTAAGACAAGACATTTATACATGTGACTAAAGGCACCAGCATGGTGGTCATCTTAACAGTGGTCGTTCAGAATAATTTAATGGTCAGTGAAAGGCTCATCCACACATAGGAAAGGGATTAATAGTGCCTTTTAGGATTTTGGCTGCTTGTTTAGAGTTGTCCAGCTAATTGTAATCAGGCACTCATAGAACTTTTTTCTGTATTGTGTTAAGTAGTTCTCTTGGTTTGGAAGCACAATCAACAAGTAGTATTACTACATAAAGAATTTGTTAAGAAAATTACTGGTAACAGATTGTGTATAGATGTGACGTAGCTCTTTTTCCCCTTAGTACTTACAATGTTTCAATGTGCAGAATATACTGGAAATATGTGTGAGTTCCCGAAGGTGATAGTCATATGGGAGTTTCTAGATTTTGAGCTAACTTGGATTTCTTCTTCCTTTTCCGGCACTAGGAATGTTTTCCTTTTCCTAGGCAGGTCCAGGCTGGTTCTTTTAGATCATTCAAAGACAGAAATTGAACCACTAAACTTTTTATGCTGCCCTCTGTGGGTTTATGTTTGTAAATACCAGGTTGCCGTATAGAACATTTAATCCTTGTAGTGCAACCAGTAATAAATACTTTTTTCCCCCTTCAGAATTTGGAAAATAATTCAAAGTGTTATGATCTAATAATTCTGACTAGATGCTTTGCTTCTTTCACTTCTTAGTTTTAAACTAATTCTTGGGCTTCTGTGTGCTTCCGATTTCTGTCCCTTGTTCTCTAAAATCTGGTAAAGGAACAAGCAATATCTTTGGTATGTCCTTCTGAAGATGATTCAGGTGCAGTAGAGAGGACAATGCCAATAGTTAGTTGTGTAGGATTTTGTAACGTTCAGCCCTGCCCTCACCTGCCCGTCACAGCTGGGCAGTGAATCATCAGCCAGCGGTGTGACAGAGGGTGGAACTGGAGGGGATGCGCTGGTATAAAAAGCAGGGTGAAGAGTGTGTGAGGACAGATTGAGATAGTGAGTGAGTGAGATCAGGAGAGATCTGGTGTGTTAGAGGCCTGCGTGCCTGAGTGTCAGTGAGGGAAAGTCTATGTGTTTAATTAAATAAGAAAGGATTACAACATGATTATCTTCCAGTGATTTACCTATTTTATTTTGTAATCAATAAACCAAGTTTTGTTTTTAGAAGAAACCCTTGTCCTTTTTTATTTAAGGGAAAGGTTGGTGGCAGCAAGAGTGTGTGGTAGCGTGGTGGGCATTCTGAGAGGCCTGAGTAGGCAGTGACTTTGGAGTGGCCCGCCACGTTACAGATTTAGAAGCAACAGTTAGTTTTCATGTGGCATGCAGGTTGGGGGGGGAATCACAGGATTGTGGGGAAGTAGTGGTCTGCTTCTGACCTAACCATTGAGTTATACATGTCACCTGGCTAATAATCACGTGCTTCCGTGGCATCTGCAACAGTAAGCAGTTGCTTATTCATAAGCTTGCTGACCTTGACTCTACTGAAATAGTAGGTCCAATGCTCAAGATGGGTGCATGAGCACTGTACCACTCCCCAGTGATCACTTGAATTCTCATGGAAATAATACAAAAAACAGACTATATATACATAGTTCAAAGAGTATCATGCAGTCTGTTGCTTTGTGTTTGGCTCAAAAATGTTTCTGTGGTATTTTTTTCATTATTTTATTAACATGGCCAGGTTAAAGTCTGTGGATAATGAAAATGGCATTCAAACTCTACAGGGTGTGCTGTATAACAGGAGGAAAAGAAAAGAAACAAACTCCCAGTAAAAGCATTGGAGCAGAAACTTTTATAAAAGAGCAAGAGTAGGATTAGAGCGAAGTTCTGTGCCCCTCTTCCCTGCAGTATTTTAAAAACCTTTCTGTAGATGATAGAAAAGAGGTAACAGAGTGGTTGATTTTATCCAGCACATATCTGAGTCTCTGTTATACTACTGGTCTAAGACAGATCCCTGTGGCTGTTTTCTGTGGCAAAGCACATTCTCTGAATCCAGCTTTGCAGGCCAGGAAGTGCTATTAAAACAGCTTTCCAGACTGTGGGGTGAAGACTTTATGAAATGGACACCTCACCTGTAAAGAATTAGTTTGAGGCTGCCAAGGTGCCTTTCAAGTAGGCTGTTGATGAGATGTCAGATTGTAATAACTTTTGGTCGCTACAACACAAGCTAGATTTTTAGAAGCAACATACAGGTGAAAGCCTCTGTATTCCATCGCCTCCTAAACTGGCTTATGCCACTCACAAAAACTATCTGTTTGTACGTTTGTTGTATTTTAGACCTGGGCAAAGTGCGGCCCAAGGGCCACATACAGCCCACGAGCCGCTCCTGTCTGGCCCATGGACAGTTTTGAACATCAAAACCATTTATAGCTTTTTGTCTAAAGTTGATCAGTTGCTGATCTTTAAGCATTCCGCAAAAAACCTCTTTAGTATTTGTGAAGATTAACAAGTTTAAAATAAAAACAACCATAACCTCACTGTTTCATTTTATTTTAAAGTAAAGTTGGTTTGGCCCCCAAAAACAGTTCAGATTTTTCATGTGGCCCCCCTATAGAAATTAATTGCCCAACCCTGTTATATTTAGTATGGAAAATTAATGTTCATTTCCAGTTTATAAAAAACTCAGGCGCTTTGAATATACTGTATGATTTACCCTAGTATTTATAAGGAAGGTAGGTTGCTGTTATGTGCTATCAGTTGGCCCTATGAATGAGAGCTCTCCGAAATGGCCTGTCCTCAACAGCCCTGCTCAACTCTTGTAAACTCAACTCTGTGACTTCCTTTAGTTAATCAATCAATCCTTGCATATGGTCTTTTTCTTTTCCTGCTGCTTTCAACCTTTCCCAGCATTATTGTCTTTTCCAGAGACTCTTCCCTTCCCATGACATGCCCAAAGTATGACAGCTTCAGTTGAGTACTAATGTTTTATTAGAGAGCAGAGAAAAAAAACCCTCTTGCACGCATTTCATAATATAATTGCACCCCATTTTTCTTAAGATGCTTAAAGAAAGATGCTTTTTAGAAATACACTGGTTTTCCCCCTCCCCCTTTCTCAACCTCCCCCCACTTGCTTTTACCTTTTGGTGGAATTGCGGTATATGTGTTTTCCCTCCCATAGCAGTCAACATTGTCAAAACACTTTTACCGTGTGGATCTTGATAATAACAGGCTTTATAGGTTAAGATTATAATCATATTAGTTTAAATCTTTCTGTAATTTTTGTGACTGAATGTAGTTTGCTGCGCAAGTGATTCCGAAACACCATTTTTTTTACTGTTGAACCAAGAAAATATAAAGTTTTAAACAGTAATTAGAATAAAGACTGTATCTCAGTAAAGTATTTGTTTTAAACCTATCTTCACTGTTTGCATTAGGCATCTTCTTAAATATACTTATTTGTTATTTTATATTTGTTCAGGGAGTGTTTTCATAGTCTTAATCTACATAAGCCTTGCATGTCTGAATTCTGCAGTTCCCCAAACAATGTGATTTTAAGGCAGTAAAGATGTAGCAAACCACATGTATGAAAGATAGTTTACATATAGCTTTCCTAGTACTGAAGTATTTTATTCAGTTTTCCTAATGCTTTAACATTGTGGTCAGTACTGCTGTAAAACTTTGGTTATAGGAAGCAATACAATCTGTGAAGCATTTCCCATTAGGTAGACACCATGTCTTTAAATTATGGCAATTTCTTAAGATTTTAAAGCAAAATGAGCTCTTAGGAGTGTGATTAATAGCAGGGAATGAGGATAACACTGGGTCATCAGTGGCACTCCATTACAAAAAAGGTTGAACTAATAAAAGCATCCATCTATTTGACCAATAAAGCATTTGAATGATATGCTTGTAGTTTTTATCATATAGTACTTACTTTGTACTGAATAAACTGTGATTTTACGTGCTGGAAAAAGACCAGAGAAGAAGCAATTCAGTTGCAATTTGTAGATGTCTTAATGCTGAAATAACAGCCTGCACATGCTGCATTTTGTGCTGGGTTTCATATTTTGGATGTGTGCTTTGTCATTTCAGACTTTCGGCAAAGTTCAAAAATGTCTCTGAATATTTGTGCACATATTACATTATTCTTGTGTGGCTAAGACTGATGGAGCAAACAGATACTGTTTATTTTGAGTTGGCATGTAAAGTCCATCAAGAGGGCTACAATTTCCTTTTTCAGCAACCATCTCCTAACTCTTGTCAAATGTACTCATTGGGAAGTCGATAAAACTCACAGTTATCACTGGCATAGAAAAAATAAAACTTACTACCATCTTATTCTGATGGAGCTTTTTTATTTTTAACTGTCAGACATGTGTGTCTCTTGTGAGGGGAAAGGTTTGCCCTCTCTTTGGCCATTTAACATGCATGAAAAAAACCTTGCCCAGATTTTTCACACTGAAGCCCTCCATTTAGCAAAATTCTTTCTGCCTCATGATTACTTGCTTTTGTTGCAGTTGATTGGCATGTGGTTCCAGTCAACAGCCTTTCTCCTTCAAACCAGAGCTTCTTTAGAGGCGCCATCATCCAACATCTGATGGATAATAGGTTTTCTATGTTTCCAGAAGCTAGTACCTACTCTTATCCAGAAGCTACTCCATACTGTTTGGTGAAGTAACACCTCATATATCAGAGCACTTAATACTGTCCTGTCTTTCATACTTCAGTTAAACAAAAGAAGATCAGAGGAATCAATGTTCACCTTTACTTCCACATTTGAAGGACCATATATTCCCCATATCCCCACATCAATCTTGGTACCACTGCCATCAGAGACATGTTTGAGGAGGGCTTGAGAGAAGGCATTTTCAGTGGATGCTCCCATCTGTGGAGTTCTGTGCCCAATGATTTCTCTGGGAGGATAAAACCTTCATTTTAAAACCGGCCTTGACCTGTGCATGCACTTGCAGGATTATAGCTTTTAAAGGATGCAGCAAATTTTGTATCAGCTGTTTTAAAGTGTTTCAGTTGACTTTGACTAATCAGAATTTAAATAACATTATTTAGGTTTAATCATAGTTTGGTACTAATCGTCATTGTTTAGTCGTTTAGTCGTGTCCAACTCTTCGTGACCCCATGGACCAGAGCATGCCAGGCCCGCCTATCTTCCACTGCCTCCCGGAGTTGTGTCAAATTCATGTTGGTAGCTTCGATGACACTGTCCAGCCATCTCATCCTCTGTCGTCCCCTTCTCCTTTTGCCGTCACACTTTCCCAACATCAAGGTCTTTTCCAAGGAGTCTTCTCTTCTCATGAGATGGCCAATGTACTGGAGCCTCAGCTTCAGGATCTGTCCTTCCAGTGAGCACTTAGGGTTGATTTCCTTTAGAATTGATAGGTTTGTTCTCCTTGCAGTCCAGGGGACTCTCAAAAGCCTCCTCCAGCACCACAATTCAAAGGCATTAATTCTTCGAAGGTCTACTTTCTTTATGGTCCAGCTCTCACTTCCATACATCACGACAGGAAAAACCATAGCTTTGACTATTCGGACTTTTGTTGGCAAGGTGATGTCTCTGCTTTTTAAGATGCTGTTTAGGTTTGTCATCACTTTCCTCCCAAGAAGCAGGCATCTTTTAATTTCGTGGCTGCTGTCTCCATCTGCAGTGATCATGGAGCCCAAGAAAATAAATCTGTCACTGCCTCCATATCTTCCCCTTCTATTTGCCAGGAGGTGATGGGACCAGTGGCCATGATCTTATTTTTTATTTTTTTTGATGTTGAGTTTCAGACCGTTTTTTGCACTCTCCTCTTTCACCCTCATTACAAGGTTCTTTAATTCCTCCTCACTTTCTGCCATCAGAGTGGTATCATCCGCATATCGAAGGTTGTTGATATTTTTCCGGCAATCTTAATTCCATCTTGGGATTCCTCCAGTCCAGCCATCCGCATGATGTATTCTGCATATACCCGTATTTTTCGCTCCATAAGACGCACCTCTCCATAAGACGCACCAATTTTTAGGAGAAGAAAACAGGAAAATATAATCTGTTTTCTTCGCTCCATAAGACTCACAGACTTTCCACCCCCCTGTTTTGTGGAGGAAAAGTGCGTCTTATGGTGCGAAAAATACGGTAAGTTAAATAAGCTGGGGGACAATATACAGCCTTGTCGTACTCCTTTCCCAATTTTGAACCAATCAGTACTGATTGGTATTAATAATTTATTGTACTTTTAAAATGCATTTTAAGCTGTTGTAAGCCACCTTGAGCCCCTTTCCTGGGAGAAAGGCAGGATGTAAATAAAATAAGTATAGCTAGAATGTGTGAAGTGAGTCACTGGGCCATGTAGCTGATGCCACTTTCTGTTGCTAATATGTCCAGTAGCTAGAGAAAGACAAACAGGTTCCCAAACAGGTTTCTTTCCATCCTATGTGAATGGAAAGGTTTCCTCTCTCTTTGGCCATTTAATATAAAACACAAGAA
This sequence comes from Pogona vitticeps, assembly GCF_051106095.1. Taxonomy (NCBI): domain Eukaryota; kingdom Metazoa; phylum Chordata; class Lepidosauria; order Squamata; family Agamidae; genus Pogona; species Pogona vitticeps. The sequence continues at coordinate 46,176,503 of NC_135784.1, read as the reverse complement.
AAAGGTGTTCTCCGATTTTTCTTTTAGAGAGGGTCAAAAGGTAGTGAATGGGCATGTCAGTGTTTTGTATGAAGAGCTCTTAGGGTGAAGAGAAGCAAGACCCTGAGTGGTCCAGGATCCCTCTTTACATCTATTCATATATATGTATTCACAGGTAGAGTGCTCCTCAAACCCCTTCTGGTTTAGGATGTGTAAAGTACAGTACAGTGGGGTCTCTACTTAAGAACTTAATCCGTATTGGAAGGTGGTTCTCAAGTCGAAAAGTTCTTAAGTCGAATCTGCATTTCCCATAGGAATGCATTGAAAACCATTTAATCCGTATCTGCTCTTTTCTGTCCATAGAAACTAATGGGAAGCTGCTATTCTGCCTTCTGCCACTAGAGGGGGATATTTTCTTTCTTTTTTCCCCTTAGGTTCAGGGAAGGCAGGGAACACTAAAGGCAGCACTTTAGAACTCTTTTTTTTTTTTAAACGAAGCCAATTTTAAATAATGTTTTAAAGCATGTTGTGCTGATTTTTTCAGCACAAAGGCGCTCAGGCAGGCTTTTTAGGTGCTGAGCAAGCCTCCGGAAGCCTGCTCAGAGCCAGCCGATCAGCTGTTAGGCGGGGAGAGGAGCGGAGAAAACCACAAAATGGCTGCCAGGCTCTTTCCGGGTGTCGGCTTTTAGCTCTTTCCTGCTCTTTCTCCTGTGGTTTGGGGGCTACCAAGGCCTGGTAAGTGACTTTATTTAACAGTACAGTATTTATTTTTAAGTTTCTGACCCTTTTCCCCCCTCCAGAAGCCTCTAAGGGGAGGGAGGGGGGACTTTTTTCCCTGTTCGTAACTCGAGGGAAGTTCGCATGTCGAGTCCTTACTTTCCCTATAGGGCAGGTTCGTAACTCGAATTGTTCGCAAGTCGGGTCGTTCGTAAGTCGAGACCCCACTGTATAAGAGTTAGTGATTCCCTCAACATGTCAAATGTGATCCCCTCAACATGTCAAATGAGGTTCATACAAACTTCTCTCTGAAAATATTCCAGTCTGTAGGAAATGTTACCCATACACTAACCTTTTTCTTCATCAGGAGTAAAGAATATACGATCTTCAAAACAGAATCTCAAATTCTCATTTATTACCAACACATTCTAGTATTGCATCGTCCTTTAATTAGTAATAATCTTACATCCTTATGTGAATTTACTTTCCTCTCAAAGAGTTTTATAGATATAAAATAGTTTACTGGTTCCTCCTTCTGGTGGTGGTCTGGGGCTGTGCAGTTTGCCCAAGGATGCACAGGTGGCAGAACATGGATACCTATCAGCCACACATCATGAGTTATCTCTGCTGGTTGTCTTCTTTGAGCCATGGTGAGGATTTAAACTCATGGCTCCACAGCCAGGTGCTCCAACCTGCTGAGCTACTCCAATTAATAAATGTCTCAATCCTGGGCATCTCTTTTGTCTTGACAGACTTTGAAGGTACTAATTTGCATATTAACACTGTTTATTTCTGTACAATTCAGGGGTATTGAATATTTTCCCACTGTAATAAATTTCTTTTTTTCTTTATGATTATCTGGGCTATCTGATTCTCTAGCCCCCACAGTCCCAAACTGTTTATAAAGTTTGTAGCCATAGAGTGCTATCCTCTGAAGATGCCGGCCACAGAGACTGGCGAAACATTAGGAAGAACAACCTTCAGAACACGGCCAAAGAGCCCGAAAAACCCACGACAACCATTAGATCCCGGCCGTGAATACTTTGTAGCCATAGTTGTGGCTTATATTTAATGTATTGTGTTTTTGTTTTATATACATATATACAGAAGTTTAGCTTATCATAGCAGATAACTGGCATAGATCTCTTTACAGATTACATGTTATTAATTTTTTTCTCAACTGCCACTATCTAGATCAATGAGAGTGAATCATGTGTGTCCTAATTAACAAAATTAGCTTCTGTCAGAGTCCTGCTAACCTTTGTTTGCAAGCTCACTTGTCTTGACAAGGGATCAAGCTGCCACCCTTATCCACAAGAGTAAGGACTTTTTATGTGGTGTTGTTCAAAGGGACAGAGTTTAGTGTTGTGTGTCCTAAAACAGTTTTGGAACCATGTATTGTGGTGGCTTCTATATTTGTGATGTGAGACCTCACCATGTGTCAACTGCCCGTTAGGTTGAAGTTGTCTGTTAGGTTGTTTATTCCTACTTTGCTCAAGAATCTTTGGTATGGGACTTTGTCAAAAGCCTTGTGGAATTCCAAAACAGCAATGCCTTTTTGTCATGCTGAAAGGAGATGTGACACACCATTAATCCAGTTAAAGCAATGCTAAATAGCTACAGAGTGGGCAATTGCAGGGAGATTTAAAGCACAGTAGGGATGAGCTGAAATCTTTCTTCAGCTATGCCTCTTCTCCTTGTTGACATTTTAGTTGTTTCTGGTCATGTAACTCTACATAGACAAATTTTCGTCTTGGGAAAAGTTTTTTAGTGTATAAGAAGCACTGTTCCTTTTTCGTCTATACAGCCAACCCATACATTAAGCTCCTTTTCTGCACCATTCCTTCCTTCTACGTATTTAGGTGGGAACATACGGGATACATCTGTTTCTTCTTTTCATGTCAAATTTGGTCCTCAGCAGAATGTAATCTTACTGAAGCATCTCTGTGTGGATATTGTCATTTCTGTCTGTTCAGCCCAGATCTCATGTTGTTCCTTGGTGTATCTGCCTGCAGTTTTGTCATAGCGAAACAGACTAAGGGTTTCTTTCCGTATGCCTAGTAGCCTAGTCAGAGCTGTTGTAGCTCAATGAGTTGCAATGCCTGGCTGCAGAGTCAGCAGCCAGGAGTGTGACAGGAGTGTGCCTCCTGCCTAGAGGGGGCATCCAAGATCCCCTGGACCCTAGCAGGCAGTCTGGAAAGTGGGTATCTAGGAGGCAGTGTCAGGCAGAGCTCAATTAGGTTGTGGTTACTTCAGCAGACTGCTAAATATGTGCTCTGCCCTTCCACTCTTTCACTACTGAGTAACCATTCCCTGCCTCCCACACAGACACACTTCAGGAATAAAGCAGAATGACTTCCTGATCCAGAGCTACAGCCTTAGAAAACTACTTGTTAGGGAAGATAAACGCTGGTGGTGATATTTTTGGAATTCAGGTGTTGACTAGAATGCTGCAACATGACCTAGTACATTACACACTGCCATTTTGGTTCTCTCTCTGTAACTCTGCGGCAATAGTTTTTTCTCTTGGTGGCTTTTCCCCACTTTCCTGGGAGCATCAGGACCCAGACTTTTCTCAGCCTTCTTTTTTTTTTTCCTGGCAGAATCCAAAGAAGCAGAACAAAACAAAACAAGACAAAAATATGTGACACATAGAAACTATGTGTTAGTCTTTAAGGACTATTATATTTTAATGTGAACTTTCCTGTACTTGTCCATGAGAGCTCACATTAAAATATACAGTGGTGCCTCATTTAACGGGCGCCCCGTATAACGACGAATCCGCATAGCAACGCATTTTTTGCGAGTGTTTTTGTGATCACATTGCGATGTTTCTAATGGGAAAAAATCGCTTTGCGATGATCAGTAAGCTGTTTCGCTTACCGATTTTCACATAACGATTTCCCAACAGCTGATCGGTGGTTCCAAAATGGCCACCGGGTAAAAAAAATGGCTGCCTGCTGTGTTTTCGCCTGGATTCCTCGCTTACCAGGCAGCGAAAATGGCAGCTGTTTGGAGGATTTTCGCATAAATGTGAGTTTTTTGCCCCTAGGAACGCGTTAAACTGGTTTTAATGCATTCCTATGGGCTTTTTTATTTCGCATAGCGACGAATCCGTATAGCAACAATTTTGGCTGCACAGATTATCGACGCTGTGCGGGGCACCACTGTAATAGTTTTCAAGGTGCCACATGTTTTTGTCTGTCTTGAATTGTTTCTTTGGACTTTGCCTGATATACTTGCACAGACTAATACAGCTGCCTCTTCTAAAACTCCAAACCCCCCACCCCCCGGTAAATAATTTTGATTGAGAAGTGGAAGTAAACCATTCTGAGGGTCTGGTAGAGCATGGTTTAAGAATTTATTTGATCAGTTGGTTGAATTTGTATTCCCCTTTTTTGCAAAGAATTCAGCAAAGTGTATATGGCCCAGATCTGATTCAGTGAGCTTTATGGGTAAGTGAGGGCTTGAATGCAACCAACATGAATTTGACACAACTCCGGGAGGCAGTGGAAGATAGGAGGGCCTGGCATGCTCTGGTCCATGGGGTCACAAAGAATTGGACAGGTCTAAACGACTAGACTAAACTACGACGAAGGCTTGAGTGTGAGTTTTTGTCTGACCCTTGACCCCAGTGATGTGCAGCTTCTGAGAGATTGAGACTATTTTTGCATTCTGCTATACCTTGGAAGGAGGGTATCTTTCTGCAAACGTAATGTAGCTCTTCCCACCATTGTGCCTGTTTTAGACCAAAGTCCTCTCCTTTTAAAACAAATAAACATGAACTGACCAACACAGGGACCAAAATTACATTTGAGTATAAACTCTTAGGTGAACCCATTTGAAGGCTTCCGGTGGAATTTTGCCAACTCCTGTTCTAACTACTACGTCATGCTGGCTTCCCTTGTGGACTGAGGGTGCATGTGATAAACACACATACACATGAATGTCTCTAGATATAGAGGGATATATACATCTTAGCAAGATTTTAAAATGTGGACATGTATGGTATAGAGGGATTAATGTAGAATGTGCTAACTATAAATATGAACAACTTGATAAAAAGTAATGGTTATAAGAGAATTCAGCATGTGGCTAGATGATTCTAGCATTACCTAATCAAACACAACGTGCCTCCAGTAATCATTTCTTTTTATTCAGTGCAGCAGTACTTGATCATTCATTCATTCATTCATTCATTCATTCATTCATTCATTCATTCATTCATTCATTCATTCATTCATTCATTCATTCATTCATTCCTCCACCTTCTCCTTAAGAAGTGCTCAAGGCATCTTACATCATTAAAATACAATATTTTAAAGCTAAAAGCAGTCCATAGACAAATACTAGAAAGGATCAGACCTTTAGTACTACACTAAAAAACGATAAACAAATGCAACACAAAAAAACACATTGAAATCAGTAAGGCACAACTGTCCATTTAAAACCCCCACTCAGGCAGCCAGTTATTAAGAGTATGCGAACTTCCAAGACTGCCAGGAGCCCCTGTATTTGGCCAGATATCATAATGGCTTGATCGTCGAAGTTCAGCCTTGCAGATAGAAAATAAAAGCTTCCACCGTATTTCTGTTTTTTTGAAGCCAAAATGTGTACGCCTAGCTTTGGTAACCCTTTGTTTCTGTTCATGGGGTTTTCTTGGCAAAGATACAGTGGGGTCTTGACTTAAGAACGGCCTGAGTTAAGAACATTTTGACTTAAGAACCGCTCTCATAGGAAAATATTGACTTGACTTACATACTTAGATTTGAGTTACAAACTGAAAAATACCCACGTGGGAGGCAGGGAAAGTGCAAAATTTGAACTTTCGGTTAACTGTTGGCCAGTGAAAAGGGTGCCTGTCTGCTTCCTCACTCCTCCCAGCGTTTAGAGAGTGGATTGGGAGACAGTCTTCAGACTGCCTGGTACTGCCTGGACTGTATTTTCCCTGCCTTCCCTGAACCTTTCTTGACCTAAGAAAAATAAGAAACAAAATATCCCCCTCTAGTGGTCGAAGGTGGAATAGCAGCTTCCCATTAGTTTCTGTGGATGGAAAAAAGCAGATACGGATCAAATGGTTCTCAATGCATTCCTATGGGAAATACAGATTTGACCTGAGAACTTTTTGACTTGAGAACCGCCTTCCAATACGGATTAAGTTCTCAAGTCAAGACCCCACTGTACTGGAGTGGCTTGCCATTTCCTGCTCCAGGTGGATCGCGTTTAGTCGAAACTCTCCACTATGACCTGTCCATCTTAGGTGTCCCTGCACGGCATAGCCCAGAGCTTCTCTGAGTACTCAAGCCCCTTCGCCACGACAAGGCAGCCATCCGTGACAGGAGGACCTGGCATGCTCTGGTCCACGGGGTCAAGAAGAGTGGGACATGACTTAATGACTAAACAACAACAAAAGCTTTGGTAGTTGTGCCAGAGAATATGCTGAATGGGCACCGGTGCTCTCTTTCTCGGTAAAGATAGATTTACATAACAACCAGCCTGCTCTATGTCTGTTTCCGACTTCTTTCCCTTGCTATAGGTGTGCATTTTTATATTTTGTGGTCTACGGAAGTTTTAGATTCCAAAGTCTACAGAAACATTTGCCTTCTTGCCAGCTAGTGTGAAGACAATAGAATGTAAGTTGGATAATAGCAACATGTTTAAAAGCAGCTGGCATTGTAAGAAAAAATTAGCCTCTGTCCCTGACTGGCTTGATTTCATGGTGGCCAGAAGCTGATGTGTGTAACATACAACCTCCCTGCTCCTCTAAATGTCAGAAGGATGACTGTTTGTCTTGACCTCTCCCCAGCTGTTTACTCTGCAATCCATTTGCTGCAAAGTTGATTCCCTGAGAGTGGCCCCTTTCTCCTCCCTCCTCTGTTTACAGTTGTCCTGCCCTGAGTGTCACCTATGAAATCTGTTGATTATTCCACCTGGTTAATGTTAAATTGCTCTTGCAAGATGATGTGTTTGTTCATAAACACAAAAGCCAGGGCCCTTGTTTACTGTACCCATGGCAGCAATCAGTTATTAAACAAATATTGCTTTGTTTGCTGGTGTGAGCAGCAGTTTAGCCTGCAAGGTCTGGGTGGGGGGAGACTTTAAAACATAGTATTTTGATAAAGAAGAAAAGGGGAACTTGTCCCTGGAATGTGGCTGAAACTGACTTAGGTTTGTTTTTCTTATCTTTAACTTTGGTTGAAGGGGCTACAAAGATTAGCAAGTTGTTTGGTTTTTTTCCTAAGAGATTTCCTTAGTGTAATGATATCTATCCAGTTGTTTGCTTTTTTCAGAAGGGACAGAGCACTCCCGCAAGACGGCTAGCACAGTAATAGAGCATCTGATGGCTAGAATATTCTGTGTGGATCTAACAAGGACTTTCAATGTCTAGCACAAAAGGATAGGGCTATGAAAAAGGTAATCACCCCAGCCCCAGCCCCTTTTTGAATTCCTATATATAAAATATATATATGATTACTATCTGTGAGAGAGTGCATGTGGTATTTGTAAGTGTGCATGCTTCTTTTAATAAGCTATTGATAGATGTCTCCTCTTTTAAGTTAGGAAAGGAAATGTTTCATTTGTTTTAGGGGATTGGTGATGGAAACACTCTTAGGAATGGCAAACCATAATATTTGAATTTATAATTTCCAGGTGCATTTTTATTAGTTTGTGTCCTTGCTTGCTGTATGTTATTATATAATAATATTATGTTTCAAACCATGTCTCTGTTTCTGACTGTTACGTACTGCTGCATTTCTTTATTAATTTCTGTGAGACTTAATGTGGTAAAATGAGTAGTTAAAACTGGTTGTTATTTCTTTTGTATCATTTAACAAAGAAGCTAGATGAGAAAAGTTGTAGTTTTGTACTCTTCACTTTTCCACATTATTGTGTGTGGTGGCCATCCACAAACCAACAGAATGTTATACTCCCCATTAATTTCAGTGGGGCAGGTTATAGATATTCCACCCTCTTGGATAAAAGGCATGATGACTGATAATTCAGATGTAATCCTTAGGAAGCAGAAAAGTAAGAATTCGTAAAGAAAAGTCAGCTGTAGCTCTGAATGCAGAATCCTGTGACTTTATGATGGTAATTGCTATTAAAACTGTAAATAAACGGCATGCTGTAGAAGTGTATATAAGGAATTTTTGAGGGATCAGGTTAAATGATTGACTGTTTAGTCGCTTGGCAAACAGTTAAAAATTATTGCAAAATCTTAAGAGATTATATTGGCTGGCATACCATAATGATCTGAAACATATTGTTCATTGTGATTACTAGAGCAGCCATGGGGCTTGAGGTAAATAAAAAGAATGCACTTGGAGTGTGTGATCTAACAGGCAGTCATTAATTGAGTAGCATTGCTCTAATGAATCTGTTCCTCTCTCTGCATCAGATGACGAGAAGAAAGGAGTGAGAGAAAACAGTGAATGAGAACCTAAACTATATTGTGTCATAGGTTGAGAAAGCTTTACTTCATCATATTAGCATACAAACCATAGGAACCATAGGAACATAGGGAGGTGATTCATATAAACTATGGGATCATCTTAACCACTTATTGGCAGCATCTCTCCAGACTTCCATAGTATTTTCCTGAATCTCACCTTGGAGATGCCCAGGATTGAACTTGGATATTCTTAGGTAGAAAGCATGCTTTATTATTGACATTTGGCCCTTCACTATAATGTGAATGTTAACAATCAACAACTTAGGCTGTAATCACAGGATCGTAGAACTGTAGATTTGGAGGGTACCCTAAAAGATTACCTGTTTCAACCTGCCAATGCAGAAATCTACAGCTGATCCTTTGCATGCTTATTTGAAAGCAACCACTACTGCTTCTGTGTGGACACTCACAGGACTGGGAAACTGTTGTTTTGTAATCACCACCTTGTCAGTGTCATGACAAAAGTTTAAATTCATACCCTGCCTCTGGTTGCTTCACCTGGGATTGAAGAAGCAAGAATTGTAGACTTTTTAGCACTGAACAAAATTCATGAAATTCTCATCCATACTGTAGTCATGACACCATGGATATGGTGGCAATATCAGAAAAAGCTAGTAATATAGATAGTTTATGCAGTGTGTTTTTCCTCTCAACATGAACAGTCCTTCTTCAGGAGCATGTTCATATTCGGAATTGTGGCATATAAACAATTTGGTTTCTGGCTCTTGCTATAGTATCCAGCACCAGCGGATTGGCTACCTTGTTGATCAATTGCATTTATTCAAAGCAGTGTGTAATTGTATCAACTGATCCTATGTCAGTGGATTTGTACATGTATAGGCAGGGACTGAAAAAAGTACAAACAAAAGAAAAAGGAATTGGGTGGAGACAGTGCAAATAAAGTAAATAAAGACAACCATAACTAAAAAAGGATCTGTAGTCTAGAAGGTGAATAACTTCTGCTAAAAGCACAAAATGATATACCGTATCTAGCTTTTTTCAGCTATTGTAGCCATATAAAGCAGTTTGTGAAAGGAAGTATTTTCAAGTATTGATAAAAAGGAAGCAGGTACATTATTTCTTTGGAACTGATTACATGACAATAATCTTAGATATGGCACTGAAAGTATCATCAAGTAGAACATACACAGACACCTTACAGTCCTGTTCCCCAATAAATGTATGTTGGTGGTTACATGTGTGTAGTTTACATATAAGAAATTTAGGTGAACATGTAGAACATTTAAAATTATCATGTATGGAATTGTATTTGGAGAGGACTGAAAATTTCTCTTTCACATTTAAATAAAACTAAATAATGCAGTGTTGTTGTTATGTGTGTATTGTCATTCATAAGGAGGGAAAATCTGTGCACCTTTACTTATGGTGGTAAAGGACCCCATGCTTTGAGACATGCATTCCAATCCAAACAGATTCACATCTACTATTCTGGTGATGTGTCTGATTAATAATTAGTATAGCAATTAATTATTAGAGTAGCAAGTCATTAAGAAGGAGGCAGGAAGGGCAGACAGGAGAACATCAGTAGCCTTGCATGTTTGCTCAATGAGGGCTAGGGCGGATGTGGAGTAATGAGTGGGTGTATGGGAGGTGGTCTTGAACAGATGGTTGGTTTGTTAATTTAGTATCTTAGTTGATACTTAGACATATTTCATGTTTAGTATTAGTTAAGAGATAATAATGGTAGGGTTTTACAACTTCCTTATAACTTCTACTTTGGATACCTATTGAAATGTTTCCCAGTTATGACTTCTATGCTTGTAAACGCAACAGACAAGATTGAGGAGATGATGTTTACTCCTTGGTTCTGTTTTCATGGCAGCAAGAGTCATTTGTGGACATCATTCAGGTGATAAAGACAGAGCAGTCCCACCTGGGGAAATGTAATGATAGCTCTGTCTCCTTCACTCACCATAGATACTTGTCACTGAAATTTTGACTTTTGCTATCGGGAGTGATACTGTGTAGGAAAAAAGGGCCAAATGCTTTAGGGCCTTTCCTCACCCTTATTGTGGGTCATTTGGAATGGTATGAATGAAGGCATAGTTACTGCTGAAAATGGCTTTTGTCTTATCAGACAAGGATATATTTCTCATCTTTCTGAGTTCTATGCTCTATACCCATGAAAGTGTGACCAGGCTCCACAAGGCTGATGCAGAGCTCCACACACATGGAAGCAGTTGTGCTGAATATCAAATTGGTCTTTACTAACAGTCACAAAGTGCTTATTTATTTATTTATTTATTTAGTGCATTTTTATTTGCTAACTGCAAACCCATTCCCATCACCTTCCTTTCTCACATACAGGCAGTCTGTGACACTTGAAGCAACAACTGCACTTCATGCATACTTTACTAGCTTTGGAAACCTTCAAAAGTTCCTTCTCATGCAGCCTTATCAATAATTCTGTGTCCAACCTATTGATTCATGCTTAACTTTAGCTACCAGGAACTTGTAGTCTAAGGAGTGGGGACGCCTAACTTTGCCATTTGGGGGGTGATACTGCTTTAACCATGGGCCCCTCTCTGACCTCAGTTTTATTTTAACATCTGTCTTCCTGACAGTCTGGTCTCCTCATTTTCAGATGCTGCATCCTCACACCAGGCTGTAGAAAGCATACAGAATGCCTCCGTTAGCCAATGTGGTTCTGGAGTATGTTGTAGGACAGACCTGGGCGAAGTGCGGCCCTCCAGATGTTCCTGAACTGCAAATCCCAACATTCCTCACTGTGTGGGCTAGGCCCAACTCTCCTCACACTATTGGCTGTGTGGGCTAGGCCCAGATCTCCTCACTATTGGCTGTGTGGGCTAGGAATTATGGGAGTTGCAGTTCAGCAACATCTGGAGGGCCGCATTTTGCCCACCCCTGTGAGGTGACTATGCAGTCTTTTCTAACCCTTCAATGACCTCTAGGGAGACCTGAGGGCCTGTTTGCTTGTTTGTTTGGCAAGTGAGGGAAGCTGGTATATTGCTCTTCATTGCAGTTAGAACTACACTTCAGTTGGAAGTCTGTATATAAACTGGACTTCCCATTGACAGCTTCCATGTAGATATTAAGTAGTTTGCAGATTGTAGATTTCAGGACTACAGATTCTTGAGTTTCAAGGACACTACTTATCTTACATTTCAAATTTAATTTAGCAGAGAATTAGCAATTAAGTCTCTTGTATTTTATTGAGTTTGGGCATTTTCAGTTCTGCACTGACTCTCGAGACCCCAGAGCCATGCTGTTGCACACCCATTGCCGTTTGGGTTATAAAGAAATGAGAAAAGGGACGGTACGCTATTATATATAATTAAGTACTAGGCAAGCGTTGTTGAATAGGGGCAGCCGTTAAAGCTACTAGTAAGGGGATTTGGGGGCAAGTGTTACTTCAGATTAAAGCTTCTTGGAAGATTGATAGGTTTTGGATCAATTGGGAGAAATTGCAGGGAACTGTGTAATCACAAGGAAATGTCTTTATTGCAATTGGACAAGGTGATACTCTTGACTCTTTTAAAAGCTGAATTATATTAGATCTCTATCTCTTCCCTGTTTCCTTCATGGTTTTTATTTTTAACCTTTTCTTCCCCACCTCTCTACATCACTGAGCACTGCTTTTCGTACAGTCAAGAGGGCAGAGGAGGTGACTCACCCCCCTTGCTAAACAGATGCCAGTGCCAGTCTGTGGGTCAGTTACTAAGGATGCTCTTAGAGCAGTGTGATTTGTTTCACTTCCCCTGGGAGGTTTAGCACATCACCTCTTCAATATGCTCTGCCTCCTCTGACCCAAAGCTTGGGATGAGTCCAATTCCAGACCTGGAATTCCCAAATGACTGCCTGAGAAGCTACCCTGGAGTTACAGGGGCAGCCTGTAAATGTGCTGTTGATAATTCGATCCATTCTGAAGCCCCTTTTCCCCCTCAAGTATTAAATGAGATTTCAGATTTCGGATATGTCTAGACATAGACAGTGTGTGATAAAGTTGATAATGCATTAATCATTTTTAACAACAGGTAATATGCATAATTTATGGTGTTACAGTGCTATCTTTTTTGATATTTATGATGGATAATGCTCAGTTTTTGCCCTCATATTACTGCTTTAAATTATACCACAAGAAAATTAATGAGAAAGTAGATTTATGGGTTTCATTTGTTTGTCAATTTGGAAATTAATTGGGTGTTAATTTTAGCCGTCCCTCATCAGACCAGGTCTTTAGTATGTGTGCATTACTTTGCATTCATTGAAGCCTACCTCCCATTTACTGTGGGTCACTAGCTTTGCATACATTAAAATAGCCCTCAGGCTCATTCTCTTGATTACTTTTTGAGCTGCCATGCATTAGAAAATTTACGCCTTTCTGTTATAATTATGAAAATTCTATATAGGAAGATGGTACTTGCGTAACTGCAAATAATGCATTGTTTCTGGGCTTTGTTAGGTCACATGTAACAAAGTCCTATTATTATCCCCCCACCTTTCTTTGATACTATAAAGGGATATCCTCAGTCTTTATTTTATGACCCTACAGCCTTTGAAATCTCAAAGACTAATTTTAAATTCATTAAATCTGCCTGTTGGCCTAAACATGGAGACACAGTACAAACAGTAAAAACACACATATACATATACACCACCAAAGACTTTCCCATGTACTGTTTCACTGTCTCATTTGCATTTTTCACATATCAGGCACAGCTTTTCTCATTAATTTTGTTCTGCTATTATTTTAATGTGTGCCATGTATCATCAAAAGTAACCTTAAAAACAATCAGTATCATCTTTTTGGATAATGGAGCATCTCCCAGTTCGTTTATTGAAGAATATATTTAGTATTCTAAGTGGGTTGTGATGCTGGGTTTTAGCTGCTTTCTTAAGTTTATCAAAATATTGCCCAGCTAATCAATACCACAGATTGCAGGGCCATTTGCAAAACAGTTCCACATAACTAAGTTTGCAGAGGGCTCTAAAAAGGCTTATGTGGATCTTTCTCAGAGTAAACAAAAATTGTCTCAACATATGAAGTTATATTTGTTCATTGTATAATAATAATCTTAGAACTATCAAACTGGAAGGATCCCTATGAATCATCAAATCCAGTCCCTGTCAAGGAGGCATAGTGGGGAATTGAACTCCCAAACTCTGGCCTAGCAGCCAAATATCTAAACCACTGAGCTATCCACACAGCGTAACAAGCTTCTCAATGGATATAAATTCAGAGTGGGTTTTTAAATTCACAAAAATGTTGTAGTCCTATTAATAGAATGTTACTTTAAAGGTTACCTATCCCATTTATGCAGGACTTAATCCAACCATTAGTCACAGTTAAATCAGATCCATAAAACAATGGGACTTTGGTAAATCAACACTTACATGTATTAGGCCCTACTTGACACATTGAGAAATGTTAGAAAAACCTAAATACAACCCTGTGTACATGAGAGTGTAATAACTATGCTTAGGAAAAGCAGGAACAGTTACTGGCCTGTGAACATTAATGGATCCTCCTCCAAACTCTACTTAATAAATGGTAAGCTAAACAATCCTGTACATGCCTATTCAGAAAGCAGTCTTAATAAGTTCAGTAAAATATACCGTATTTTTCGCTCCATAAGACGCACCTTTCCATAAGATGCACCAGTTTTTTAGGAGAAGAAAACAGGAAAATATAATCTGTTTTCTTTGCTCCATAAGACGCACAGACTTTTTACCCCCCTGTTTTGTGGGGGAAAAGTGTGTCTTATGGTGCGAAAAATACGTAATTCCAGATAATCAGGTTTAGGATTTAAGTAATGAATACATATAGAAAATAAAAAAACAAACAGCTACATTCATAGTGGAAATCATTAGCATCAGTTCAAAACATTTATTTATTTATTTATTTATTTATTTATTTATTTATTTATTTATTTATTTATTTATTTATTTATTTATTTATTTATTTATTTATTTATTTATTTATTAGATTTCTTCCCCCCCCCCCCCCCCCCGGACAGCATGTACTCGGGGCGGCTTAAAATATCATAAAAACATCATGAACAGTCATGGAAACAACGATAAAAAGAGTTTACCTACTGTTTCCTCTTTATACACCTGCTAATACTAACATTTTTGTAACTGAGCCAGAAAACCCCAGATTCACTTAGGCCTAACAAAACATGTAGGTTCATATTTTGCCAGAGAATGTATGACAATTATTAAAAATTGCTTCCACATTGTAGACTTCCTGGACACCCATTTTAGAATTAAAAATAAACAATTATGTTTTTGCTAACAAATTTATTCTTGTGAAGTAAATGGTTAAATGTTGTTTTGCCCTTGTTCTGTATTTGCCAGAGACTGTGATGCAAAATTTTGCCATTTAACTGCTTTCTTCAGACTGATTGTAGCGTTAGCTTCTCTTTCCACAGAAATAACATATATTATATAAACCAGTGTTTGGTTTAATTTACACATCCTTAAATGACTGGGCCAAGTTCTTTAAGGGCATTTATTCTGCTTCATATAAATAATTGATCAGCCAAGTTAATTTACTTCTGCCTGACTTGGTCAGCCTTAATTAACTGCCCTGGAATAAAGACTGATTTTATTTGTTAGCTTGAAATCTTTCACAAACATGAAAAATAAAGGGCTTCATTTTGACACAAATTCTGCATCAGTGCTGTTCCTCAGATTGCTTATATCTGTACTGACAGCTCAGCATTTACATGTTTGCTAATAAGAATCTTAAGCAAACTTGCAGAGAACAAATGGATTCTCATGAAATTGGACATAGATTTGACCAGAGATTCTCCATGTCAGAAGTCAGAATTACACAACTAACTGGGAAGTTGTAGATTGTACACCATGTTGTTTCAAAGCCACTCATGGATTACTTGGGCACAAATAAAAGCAACATAATCAATAAGAACATCTATTCAACTTTGAACTGGAGTCCAAGGAGGCAAGCTCAGATATTTCAAGTAGGAAAGGGACAATATATACCCATAAATTCCACATTTTTGGAAACTTTTGCAAGTTTGTAAATTTTGAAAAGAAGAGAGTGAACTGCTACGACTGTGTGGCTGTAAACAGTAGAAATTATAGTTTAGGATTTTGTAGACTTCACCATTTTTACAAATCCCAAATGGGCCCCAGGGCAACAGGGCATTCTTCTGCCTTTTTCTCAAACATGCACCTGCCCAACACTAAGATTATTCAGGTCAGCTGGGTCTATCGCTTTATAGTTTTCTGCTGCTCTGCTATCAGCTCCAGTGGGTTAAATGACATAACAGAGAAAAGAAAGAGTAATATATGTCATCAATCATAACCTTCATCTGTGTGTGCTCCTGGGCCTCCATTACAGAGTGAGACCTATAAACACCTGGCCTGGTTCTAACCTGGTTTCCTAAACTCACTCAGGTTCTCATATTGTCATGTGTCAGTAGACTATTTTCTTTGCATGGTCATAGAACTTCTGTAGTGACAAATCACAAAAATAGGTTGTAAACTATATGTTGTCACTGTTGTTGTAGTGATAGTACAACTCATACTACAACAAATCATTTGTCTTTTGCCACTTCAGGGGTTTTCTAATGTGACCTGTCTATAATATATATAGTTTTTAGCAATAAGAAAGCTGAGATGGATGCTCATAGGATTGAAATAACTTTGGGGAGTAACAGCACTTTTGGCCAGGGACAGGAGGGGTTATTAGTTAAAGGAGCCGTAGGTGCTGTAGGACAAAGAGGTAGCAAAGGTAGTGCCAGATCGGTAGAGAGGTTCTAGAACTCAGTGTAAATTGTACTGGATGTAATTTCTCTTATAGCTTGAGTTGTCTAAATTATTCAGTCTGTATATCTCAATATTCCTCTAACTATTGTCCTCTAAATGAGTTGGACTGCACCTCCATCACTTCAGAATGATAGGTCTTTGGTTTGGCACATCTAGTGGACATCATGTATGAGAAAGCTAACATAGCTCATGGAAGTGCCATTGTCAAAATGTGAAATAGTATGTATATAGAGTGTTGAAATAATTAAGGAGGGTACAGTATTAAGAAAAAGACCTGAAAATGAAAGTGCTTTCAAAATTGAAGCTTGAACAATAGTTTACTCTAGTAATGACTAAACAGTTAACCAGCTCTCCATCTGAGCAAGGTCACTCTACAATAATAATCCTGACAGTGGAACAAGTTTAACAGATGATAACAAAACATAAACAAAGATGCAAGACTTATAATATGCACTCTTTGTAGTTCCAGTATCTTGGAGCTGTAATATTCTTTCATTGGAAAATTCTGCATTTTCAGGATTCTGGAATTCCAGATCTCTTATGGTTCAGGTTCTGTAAATCTTTTAGTCATAATGATGATGTTATTATCGTAATGGCTTTAGAGTAGGTGGATTTAGAGTAGGTGGAGGGATGATAACATTTCCTTTTGAATATGTTTTCTTACAGTTCCAGGCCCCTGGAGAAATAGATTGTTTACAGACCAAGGATAGGTATGAACAACTGAAAGAATTATAGATACAAGGAGATCTCTCTCTCTCTCTCTCTCTCTCTCTCTCTCTCTCACACACACACACACACACACACACACACACACACACATTCTTCATCACATCATTGCAACTCCACACCACATAGGTTACCAGACATCAAAGAGCAACAGTCATATAGCAGTGCAAGAATAGACTTCGTTTCCAAAAGCCAACAACACAATCTACTGGTTGAACATTTAGAATGATTTGTGCCTGAGCATTTTTAATATACCTGAAGGCCAAAGATTATTTAAAGTTACAATGCTTTTTTACTTTTAAATTTTGTTTTTTTTGGAGATGTATTCTCAGTTTTTAAAAGTCTTTTTAGGCTATGTAATTGAAACATTGTTCTTTTTTACTTTTCAAACATGTTATGACTGTATTTTGGATTAAATTTTGACAAAAGTATTTTCCTGCAATTTAAGTCTATTCCCCCCCCCAATAATTGTCTACAGTTTTTCATAGCTCTAAGACTTTTGAATGTTTTGAATATTTGAGATTTTATTTTGTGCTTATTGAACATAGAATCAATGTAGCAGTGTAAATAAAGCTAGAATAAGACGAGCTGATATCTGTGAAGAGTCTCAGTCATCCAGGTAAGGTTATCTGGAAGTTGAGTCATGGCAACGGGACTTCTTTCTTACTGGGTTGAAAATGTTTTGCTACTCATCTAAGTAGCTTTTTAAGTCTGAATAGAGTTGATAGGAGACCCCTGATATATTCTCCATGGTAGTTTCACTTCCCTGTATTCTGAATAGGCTTGTTAGATGGACAATGAGTGGAGAAGGACTGCAGAGGTGAGATTTTCACTAACCCCCAGTCCTTTGTCCTTCTAAGGAGCCTATTCAGACCATGGGGAAGTGAAATTAGCTTGGAGGACATATGAGGGGCTCTCCTCAGACTGAAGAAGCTACTTGTATGAGTAGTGAAACGTTTCAACCTAATAAGAAGGAGGTCCAGTTGCCATGACTCAACTTCCAAGACAAGCTGATTTTGCCTGGCATTACTGAAAAATGATATTACTTATTCCTTGATACTGAGTTGAATATTGATACGATTAGACATGATCAGTTCATTTCATTCTGGAATTAACCCTTAATTGGGATAAATGCCAGCTGTGATGAACACAGGCTTCTGATTTTCCCCTGGATGTATTTAAAGTCCGGTGTGGCCCTTAGGGCCATGTTCGAGTGTCAGAATCATGAACTTGAAACCATGATTATCTTTTCTACTCATAACTTGAAATGGGCTGCTACTAGAGATGGGCATGAACCTCAGAAATGATGGTTCATGGTTTGCCTCAAACCACCATGAACCAACCAGAAAACTGAATGGTGAACCAATTTGGTTTTTTGTTTGTCTCCAATGGGGAAGGGGATTATCTGCTCCTGTTGCCCTACCATGGGGCAGATCTATAGAGCCTGTGTCCTGAGCACACTCCTATATTGCAGTGAGTCCTGGACCCTTTGTGCACGGCAGGAGAGGAAGCTGAACACCTTTCATATGTGTTGCCTCCGATGCATTTTTGGTATCACCTGGCAGGACAAAGTTCCAAATAGAGTAGTCCCAGAACAAGCTGGAATTTTTAGCATTACATTACTGAAAGGGCTACAACATCAATGTTGGCTCGGGCATGTCGTGAGAATGGCTGATGGTCGGGTTCCAGAAGATCTCCTGTATGGAGAATTAGTGCAGGGAAAGCGCCCCAGAAGGAGACTACAGCTGCAATGCAAGGATATCTGCAAGCGGGATCTGAAGGCCTTAGGAATGGACTTCCACAGATGGTCAAATTTGACATCTGAGCATTCAGCCTGGAGGCAGGTGGTGCATCACAGCCTCTCCCAATTTGAAGAGTCCCTTATCCAGCAGGCCGAGGCAAAGATGCAGTCCCAAAACCAGCAAAATCAGGGACCTGGACAGGGGACAGGTTGTATTTGTCTTCAGTGTGGAAGGGATTGTCACTCTCAAATTGGCCTTCTCAGCCACACTAAATGCTGTTCCAAGTCCTCTATTCAGAACATATTACCATAGTCTCTCGAGACTGAAGGATGCCTAATCAATAATAATAATAATAATAATAATAATAATAATAATAATAATAATAATAATAATAATAATAATAATAATCTGCCTCACCAGTTGTCAGCTTGCTCGTATCTTCTCAACACATTCAAACCCCTTATTGTGTTGCATCTAGGAGGGAGACTAACTTTAGGAGTCCTCATTATTAATATCTGTGCACTCTTGTGTGCCTTTGTGTCCTTGTAATTGTACTATTCAACATTATAAAATAACATACCTTTAGATTGATTTGAGTTGCCATTCAGTACTGAGAGTTAAATTTCCCTTTTATTGGTAATCAAGAGGGTGCCTTGCTTTAGAGATTTGAGTTAATCCAAAAGGGTTATTCCAGTGGGGAGGCAGGTCACAATGGACAGTACTTTCCATCTCAATTTTTTACTATACTTTCTCAAGACTGTACTGATTCCTTCCTTCTGTAATAACTTTTGTGTCACATTGTATCTTTAAAAAAAATCTGTCCACAATGTATTACAAAGGGTAATAGACTTACAGAGTTCAAGTAAAGTGTTGGATGCAATTAAAATAATTTAATTATAAAACTTCTCTCTCTGTGTGTTTGTCTATATGCTTACTCAGAAAGAGAAAAGCTGTTGAGTAAACGATGCTATATTTAGAACAAAATTTATTTCTAAAATTATGTAGGTCTACCAACAGATAAACATAAACCGGTAGCTTGAACCATTAATGAAAACATAAATTGCAAGAAGGGCAAAGGCAGATGTTTACAGCAGCGGCAAGTTTTACATCAAAATGCATATATTCACAGACATCTCTTTATAAACAGCATTTTAACGGATTTTCAAATGTTATTCTTTTTCTCCCTTAAATTATTTCAGTTTTTAAGTCATGATGCAAGAATCTGGGACTGAGACAAAAAATAACGGTTCAGCCATTCAGAATGGAGGGAGCACTGGGAACCACTTACTAGAGTGCAGCCTACGGGAAGTGAGATCAAACGGAGAGACACCTTCTGTGGAAATTGGCGCTGCAGATCTAGCCCATCTTCAGCAACAGCAGGTACAGTAAATTATATTACAACTTTACTGCCCAGGGGAGTTAAGGGTGAAGGAAGAAATAAAGCACTTACTTGGCCATGTAAAAAAGGGCTGTGTTGTTTTCCAAGAATTAAGTACTTGAGGAAATGCACATGGCATATATGCATATGATATTGTGTGTTTTGCCTTCTATGGAGCTAAACTGGAGATTCAAAGTGACTGTTTCATATATCTCACGGGAGTTGCTTTTTTCTGATATGCACATAAGAGAGATACAGAGATCATAGGCTGATTTTGTTGTGTATTGGTGACTTCACAAAATAGTTCTGAATACAAAATATGTAAATGTTTGCTTGAATGTTTGCTTTTACAACAAAACAGACTATGAACAAGCTGGCAACAACATCTGTTAACAAAGGATTTTTTAAAAAAAGTATCTTTAGGTTGGAAAATCCTGCTTGATGTATCTGTGCTGTTGGAATTGGGGACAGAATATATCTCTGAGATATTGCCATTTAGGTAGAATTAAAGTCATAATTGTATTTTTTTAAAGAAAAGCTTCCTTGATGTGCATTATCAAAAGGCAAAAGGGGTGGAATTTGGTGGTTCACAAGTATGTTTATGACTGGAACCTTGATGTTCTATGATGCTAAAAATGTTCTTGAAGTCTTTTAAATAAGCCTTTGACATTGGTGTGAAGTCTTTGCTATGTGTAATGGTCTCGCCTGCAGGTTGTACAGTAGAAAAAACAAAGGTGGAAAATACAATGTAATGAGCCAACCATACTATTTTTTCCCTAGAAAATCAAGTACTACACAAAACAAATTCACTGCAGTTTAGCAGTCTAAAATTTGCATGATGCTAAACGCAGTAGACAGTTATTTCAGGGGTTTTTTTCCTATAGGTTTCTTACTTGAAGTGAGAATACAATCAGTGAGAAAATCACAGCCATGCTGAATTCATTACTGCAGTAGTCACACAAAACCATGGATAAAATTTCAATAAGTGCAGGCCACAGTTGAGTAAACAGTTGCACTGAAACTTAATTCCTGTTGACTTTTCCTTCATTCTTCGCCAGGGGCACATTCTGCATCGTAGTGCAAAGACAACAGGAGTTACAGCTTTGATTAATACAGGACAGTGGAACAGAATAAGAACAATAAAGTACATTGGAACAACACAGAACACAAAGCCCTTCCTTTGAAAAGAGTTTGCACATTAAAATAAGATTATGCTACTGTAATGTACAGTCTGAGCATTATGCAGATTTCAGTCTTGATTGCTTTCTTGCCATATTTGTGGTTCACACACACACAAACAGACATGTATGTATATGTTGTGCGCATATGCATTTGTTTACAGAAAGCAGCTGACTTGAATAATACCAAGCCTGACGATTTTTCTCTTTTCACCAAATATTAATCAGCATCAGGGCTACCCCTTTTTAACCTTTCTGTAATCAAGCCCCCCTCCATAATCAGCCAGAGGGGTTACTGTTGAGCGAAGTAACACCTTTATCATGCATGTAATGTGTCACATCACTGAGCAACAATCCATTTTGAGTGCTTAAGGTGAGGCAGCAGTGCATTCCAGGCAGGGAACTAAGTGCCCTACAGCTCTTTCCTAATTCTTGGCTGGAACAGATAGATGTGCTGATCTCTGCATGCCCTAGAAACAAGACATTCAGAATGTAAGAAAAATTTTGTTGCATATGAATTAAATGGAATTCATGCAAGTAAATGTTAAATTTGTATCTAGTTATATCACCATCTGTTCTATCTTTGGCTCAGGTGAAGTCACCTTTGGGTTACAGCCTTGTCAATGGGTCCTCACACTCTTTCTTTGTTCTTCTTTGTGGCCTCTGTGAATGCACACAAATGGGTTGTTCTGCACCTGCGCAGGATGTCTCGGACGTTTCTAGAGCTTGAAGACATGTTATTAGTAGGGCGTTTCCCCGTGGAGCACATGCTCCACCCTCCAAAAGTCCCCTCAGTTCCTTTTTGCTGCCACTTTGATTGGACTTCTTTCGGAAGAATTCCAGGAAATGCTAGCAAGCAATATACATAGAGGATAAAATTTTTAGTGGTAGTCAGTTGTGTGCCATAAAATGTTATTAATGAGCACTTCTGTTAATATTATTTATGGGAAGACTCCATATTTGATTGTTCTTCAGACAAGCAGGAACATGCATATATGCTATGAATAAAGAGGATAGGAGGTGTCTGCTCCTTTGTGAAAATGAGTTTGTCAGTTTATCCCTTATTTTATTTCTGTTTCTCATGGAGAGGGTTAACAGTTAAGAAAATTAGAATCTTTAGCCTAGGTTGTAGAAAGGGTTTCCATGTGAACTCAACCATAATGAAAACCTCAGATTATCATGGTTAGTATTAGTATCAAGATGTGCTTTTTCCCATGGGCCTTTCTATTCGTGATTAGTTGTCCTTCTTCAATATGGTACAATTCACATGTTATGGACTACAACTCCAGCTTTTCTAGACCAGACTACTATCTTCAAAGATAGCCTACCAGAGAGCTATGACAACATCTATTCAGTGACCATGGCAGGCCATCATATTCAGAAATTACAGAGATATTTTTCAGTTTGTATCCAGTACAGGCCCTTGCTTTTGATGTTGGGAAGGAATACGTAGAGCTGGTGGATCCTTTGTAAGAATATTTTTCTGATGAAAACTGATAAAATCATATTAGATGTATGATGTAAAATCCGAGGGTTAGGAAAGTACTAAACAAATCATTATACAAGGAAAAGGGCTGTGCTAATGGAGAATCTTGTAGCTGATTTCCTCCCGTTTAAGGGGATTACCAACATTTTGGCAATAAATATAGGTGTCAAAATAGGACCTTTCTGAATAAAGTGTTAAGAGAAGCATTGAGAAATGGAAACAGCTGTTGTGGGCACAACTGTTGCCAACAATGCCATCCAGTTAGGATGATGTGCGTGTCTCTTTCTAGCAAAGATTGGTAATTTTTTAAATTTAACTGAATGTCTTTGCTGGAAAATAGATGCACACCATCTGACATATGAACATGTATTAAGGTAACACATAATGTTGGAAGCAGCCTTCAAGATTAACACTCTGCAAACTCTTTTTCCAACAAAATGCTGCACAATTCAGATATATCTAGTTTTTCTTTAAAGAGCCTACTTGAGTGCAGTTCTTTTTTTTTTTAGAGTAGTACCTAAGTTGAATCAATATAGAGCAATGTACAGTAGGTTGTCATACATTCTAGTGAAGGCATTAATAGATAACTGAATCACAAATGAATATAGCCAAGCTGATTGCTTTGGAGAGCTCATAGTTCCTCGAAAGATGTGAAGCTGAGATGGGAAAAATGGGGCAGAGGCTTTGACAGGGAAACGAGATGCCCAAGAGTGCTTTGGAAGCATCACATAGCTGGAGGGAAACATCATGTCCTGTGAAGTGTGTACCAAAAGATCAGCTTGGCTGGATCGTTTTTAGGTCATGCTGGACTGCACAAAACATGAAAATGAAAGTAATAAAACATTTATTGAAGGAATTAGTGTTGTGACTCTCTGACTTTTGTGCAGATACAAGTGGTCACAGCCCTGGTTGTTTTATATGTGCATAGCATTGTCCACAGTGGACACTTTGGGGCACTGTCCTTTCTCACTTCTTAGGAAGTTTTAGAAAAACAGCCATTGCATAAAATTGATGTTTTACAGCTAGTCAAATATTTGGATCATAAAGTATTGTTATAGGCTTCGAAAGAAGAGCTAAGAAATTGAATTTGAGAATATCATAAAAGTCCTGAAAAGCTGTGTTGAGCAACAACAGCAGAAATACAAATGTTCCTTGAATGATAGAATGTTCTATTCTGATACCATGGCTTTAAGCTGCCAAACCCTCAATTTGGTTAACATCCAAAAATATTTTTGAACTTCTAAGAATTTTGAACTTTCATCACTTTGTCTTTGAACTGCAGCTAACTGTAGTTAGTTAACTCTTCAAATAACACAACAACTCTGGTTTATTATTCTGAAAGTCAGGAAATGGCCCAATATTGCTACACAGTATTGTGCCCACGTTGCCAGCAGGAAAAAGGATGTACATAGCAAAGGGCAACCTGAATGTTGACAACACCAATGGCAGCATTTGAATAAAAAGTTTATATTTTGCATTTTTCTCTGAAACATGTTTGCTCAGTATAGCTCTAACTAATGGGGTACCCAGTGTGGTATACCGGATGGAGTAATGGTGTTCCCACCTCTGCCATGGAAGCTCACAGGACGTGTGGAGCTGGTAAAACCACTCCTTAAGTACCTCACTTACCTTGAAAACCCTATTAGGGTTGCTATAGGTCAGTTCTGACTTGAGAGCATATAACAACAAATAGATCTAATAACAGATAAGGTAGTAGTGTATATATTGCCCATAAGGCCTTAAGGAAGCAGACATCTAATTCTTACTTGGAAATATATCTGTGAAGATTCTCAGTCATCCAGGTAAGGTTATCTGGAACCTGAGTCATGGCAACTGGACCTCTTTCTTATTAGGTTGAAACGTTTCATTACTCATCCAAGTAGCTTCTTCAGTCTGAGAAGAATGGTTTGAGAGAGGGCTCAGGGAGGCCATACATGTGTATATAGAAAATTCCTTACTCAGCAGGGTGGAGGCCTTAGATACAATCGGTCTCCTATTTATCATGCCGCCCTTTCATCCGTGCCCAGAAAGATCAGAACCACACACACCAGAAAGACCGCTGTTAACAACTCCTAACAACAGATAAAATGGGTGGAGAGGTACTGCAGAAATGGGGTTTTCACTCAGCCTCCCAGTCCATTGTCCATCTAATGAGCCTATTCAGACGAGGGGGGGGGAGTGAAACCAAGGTGGAGGGATCTCCTACCAACTCTCCTCAGACTGAAGAAGCTACTTGGATGAACAGCGAAACATTTCAACCTAATAAGAAGTCTAGTTGTCATGACTCACCTTCCACACTTACCTGGAAATGTGACATTTAATTAAGTGTGTCTTACTTCTGAGTAGGCACATATGGGATTGCACTCTTAAGCACAGAATGGTATCCTTCTTGAGGTTAATCGTGACATCATGGGGATAATCTGTCAGATAAAATGATCTTTGTATATGCATAGAGTCGTCATATCGACCAGATATAAATAAATAAATAAATAAATAAATAAATAAATAAATAAATAAATAAATAAATAAATAAATAAAAAGTGTAAAGTATGAGCATTTTCTGTTGTCTGCTGAGCATTTGCTTCTTGTGCAAACTACACCAGTTGGAGAAGCAGCAGCTATAAAATAGTTGATTACTGTCGTGAAGGTGCAACTTTTCTCATATGTTTTGGCTGCATTTAAACTCATAAGTGCGAGATCACAGTGAAACATTTGGGGGAGAGATGTGGTGGGCCACTTTGCTGTTTGTGTCCTTCTGCACCTGCTCTACACATGTCCATAGCTAGAAATACTTTTTGGGTGGCCTTTGTAAAATGAGGGTAGCTAGCCTAAAAAGCTAACTGAAATGTGATAAATTTAAGTACATTATTAAATTGTCACAAGGGACGTGGTGGTGCTGTGGGTTAAACCGCAGAAGCCTCTGGGCTGCAAGGTTGAAAGATCAGCAGTTCGAATCCACGTGATGGAGTGAGCTCCCATAGCTTGTCCCAGGTCCTGCCAACCTAGTATTTTGAAAGCATGTAAAAATGCGAGTAGATAAATAGGTACCACTACAATGGGAAGGTAATGGCGTTCTGTGTCTAGTCATGCTGGCCACGTGACCACGGAAACTGTCTACAAACAAACGCTGGCTCCATGGCTTGGAAATGTGGATGAGCACTGCCCGCTAGAGTTGGATACGACTGGACAAGGGAAACCAAATTGTCATAGCAGGTTTAGTTGATCAAAGATGACCTCATTATACTCTAAAATCATTCTGTGGAACTTCCAGTGAGTGGAAGGTCCTACCAAGATTTCACAGCTTGCACAGGTATTACCCTTAAACCAGTCAGGGGTGATTTTTTTTTCTCCTAGAGTGGTTGAAATGACTAGATAGGCGGGGTATAAATACAATAAATAAATAAATACATAAATAAATATTACAGTACAGTGGGGTCTCGACTTATGAACTTAATCCGTATTGGAAGGCAGTTCTCAGGTCGAAAAGTTCTTAAGTCGAATCTGCATTTCCCATAGGAATGCATTGAAAACCATTTAATCCGTATCTGCTCTTTTCGTCCATAGAAACTAATGGGAAGCTGCAATTCCGCCTTCTGCCACTAGAGGGGGATATATTTTTTCTTTTTTCCTTTTAACCTAAGATGACTTAGCTTTTAAAAAAAGGAAAAAAAGAGTTCGTAACTTGAATCTAAGTTCGTAAGTCGAGTCCATATATTCCTATGAGAGCGGTTCGTAAGTCGAAACGTTCGTATGTCGAGCTGTTCGTAAGTCGAGACCCCACTGTACTTATAGCAGTGATTTAGTCCTGTGCTACTACAGTGGTGCCTTGATTTACAAACTTAATTCATTCCAGAATGATGGTTGTAACTCGAAATGGTCGTAAGTCGAAGCACAATTTCCCATAGGAAAGAATTGAAATCCCATTAATTCATTCTGGCTGGAGAAAAAATTCACAAAAAAATTAAAAAAGACTTCAAGCCCCATTGGAACACGTTGGGGCTGGCAAAAAATCACCAAAAACCAAAAGAACAATGCTAGCCCCATTGGAATGCATTGGGGCCAGGGGGGAAATCACAAAAAACACCCCAACAACACAGCAAGCCCCATCGGAACGTGCTAGGGCTGGAAAAAAAATCACAAAAAACAACAACAAACAGAGCAAGTCCCATCGGAATGCGCTGGGGCCGGGGGGGAATATTACACACACACACACACACACACACACACACACACACACACACACACACACACACACACACACACACACACACACACACACACACACACACACACACACACCACAGCAAGCCCCAGTGGAATGCACTGGGACTGAAAAAACAAACACACCAAAACACACACACACACACACAAATACAGCACAGAAACATAACCCCTCCCACCCCAAACCCCTGCAAGACCCTGTATGTACTCACTTAGAAGCAGGAAGCAGCACCAGGCAGTCCAAAGCCTTCTCCGATCGCACACTCTCTAACCATTGGGGCGAAAGAGCTACAAAGAAGCAGCTTATTCACTGACCAACGGTTAGTACATTTCAATTCCCCACCTTTTCCCTCACCTTTTTTCTAGTCCTAACTCGAAGCTCTGGTCGCAAGTAGAAGCAAAATTTTGCTGGTCGTAACTTGAAATGGTCATAAGTCAGGACGTTCGTAAGTCGAGGCACTGCTGTATGCGGTGGGATTTTCTACTGAGCAGCAGCTCAATAGGACATTGGCTTAAATATGTAAATATATACAATGGCAGGAGAACACAACTCAGAATAAACAGACAGGGCATGTACTCTAGACCCACCCAGTCCTCTGTTATATGGCACTTTCTGAATACATGTATGTTAATCTCCGACTTAAGAGATTTGATTTGTTATGCAAACGGTTGTGAATTCCTCAACTTCCTAACTATAGAATTTGGTAAATGTAATTTTTCCTGCTGAGGAGCATGCAGAATGTTTCTGAAGTAACCAGGTCCTTTCCTCTGGTAGCCATAAATCTGATGGAATCTCTCCTGTAGTGTCCAGTTCATTCCTGTAGGATAGCTCTACAGACTTGAATCTATTTTACTGGAGTATATTTTTGGAGGTGTAGGTAATTTATAAGGATTTAAGTCTTTGTTTCTCCTTTACATGAAAGGATGAGGATTTCAGGGTTTCCCCCCCTTCTCACTTTGAAGGAGGACGAAATGTTTTCTCGTGCTTTTGCCTCAATAGTTTTGCACAAATTGCATTACTTGTGCAAATTGTTTCACTTGTACAAATCTATAGCCATGTAGTATATTTGCACCTACTTTTCACATATTTGAAAATCTACAATATCTGTGCAACTTTTAACAAATTGTTCTACACTTCTGTGTTTTCCGTGTTGTCACAAAGGCATTTTGTAAAAAATCTTCATGGGGAAAGAATACCCCCATCACACAGTCATGCAAAAAATTAGGAATCTTGAGGAGCTTAGAAATGCTTTCTTTAAGTACAGTATCTTGTCCTCAGCAAAAAAAAAGGATGTCTCAACACATTGAGGTACCACATAAAAGAATTTATCAATTGTTGTGAGATTTTTTGTTCCTGAATGAGAGAGTGAAAAGACCAGTGTTTCTCTTAGCAGCAGTATTAACAAAATGGTGTGGGTTTGGTGCCAAAATTACACTTGTATTTTGCATTGAAAACCTTGTGTTTTGCACAAAATACAGGGTTTTTAAAATGCAGAATGCCATTTTTTCTTTTATAAAAAATACAGGTTTTGCACCAAAATTACTTATGCATTTTTTTCATGCAAAAATACCTGAAATGGCAAAAATGCATACAAATTCTCATACTGTTGCTCTAATTAACATTTTAAATGCTTCATTCTTGCCACAAGTTTTACTTCTGTAGTTGGGATGGCCAAGATTGACCAGAATGAGGAAATTCATGCATGCCTTTGTTCTTATTGACAGGAAGTTCTAGTAGTCTCTCTTCTAGGAAGGAATTATCTCCATAAGGTATAAGAAAGAAATTTGGTCCTGCCACCTCACTTCATGTACATTACAGCCCACAGTAGCTTCTGCTACTGCATGTCTGTTGAAGTGGGTAGGAAATTGTACCCACACCTGTTATGACTCTTGCCTTTCCTTCTCAAGTTCTTTGATCATCCAGTGTTGAACAGAAGGTCACATGGTGTGTTTTTAGTCATCTAAATCTAATAACTTTTAATCTGAAGGTTAAGTACTGATATATAAACTAAGAGACGATAATATCAATTTTATGTTCACTGAAGCTGAAGAGCACAATATACCTCTTTCAATAGACAGAAAATTAGGTGTAAAATGTCTTTTGCTTCTCAAAAAAGACATTGCTTTGGCACTGGGAATTTAAAAATATAAAAATTGTACACTGACAAAAAGAGCACAAAGATAGCAACATCTTAAGACCTCTGGTTTTCTTTCGTTTAATCTCAACATACATTTTATGTTGTTGCTATCAGCTGTCAAATTGGAACTGACTAATAGGGCTTTCAAGGCAAGTGAGATATTTAAGGAGTGCTTGTACCATACTTCTACATTAATCAAGAACATTTGGACTTTACATCTAAGGGTACCTTTCCTAGCAAAATCCATCTTGCCATGAACGTTTGGACTTTTAAGTTCTTCACGCTGCTGCAAGCCTGATGGAGTGGTGTATGATCCACAAAAGCTTGCTTATTGTATGATGACTTTTTAGCGATCTTTAAATACCGTATTTTTCGCTCCATAAGACGCACCTTTCCATAAGACGCACCAATTTTTTAGGAGAAGAAAACAGGAAAATATAATCTGTTTTCTTCACTCCATAAGACACACAGACTTTCCACCCCCTGTTTTGTGGGGGGAAAGTGCGTCTTATGGTGCGAAAAATACGGTATATCACCTATTCTTGCATTTGTATTTGTACTGACCGCACAGCTCCCTTTTCTTTCAAAGATTAATTTCTGGTATTTGATCTTGTTGGAGCATATGTACTGTATATTGAATGATCAATGATTGAAGTTTCAGTCCTACAAACATTTCATTGGGAGTAAATGTCATTCAACAAAGTACATAAGATTGCTTTATGAATTACATTGCACATATTGACAAAATGCAACACTAGTCTATGCAACACTATTCTATTCCCCTTCTGTTTTTGAATCCATAGATTGTAAATCAGTTTTCCAAATAATATTTTTTGCAAATGTTGCTATATGTAGGAAGGTACTGTATATGCTGAGTACATCAATAGCTGGCCATTTGAACATTTTGGAGACTATTGTTGGAAATCTGTAGTTGATGGAATGCTGCTCTCCTTTACAGTATGGAAAGTAGTAATACCTTTCTGAAAACTTCTAAACAGCTAATTTTATTCTTTAAAGGAAAATATGAATGTTCAAATGGGGAAGTGAGATAAAAGTTTTACAGTGTATCTCATGTTTGTTCCAGATAATAGGGTGAAGATGTGTTTCTTTTATGCCCTATTTTAATTGTCATGATTCCTCTCCCCCACACTTCCCTTTTGCAAAAAATATATTTTCCAGTCATCAGTGAAAACAAGGTAGATTTAAAGACACTGCAGTATGAAATTTGGTAAATGTAACCTGAATCATTATTCTAGTCCTTTCTCTGCTATTGACTTGTACATGGGATATCATTTTAGCTGTATAAGATAATGTCTATGA
Source organism: Pogona vitticeps (assembly GCF_051106095.1). Taxonomy (NCBI): domain Eukaryota; kingdom Metazoa; phylum Chordata; class Lepidosauria; order Squamata; family Agamidae; genus Pogona; species Pogona vitticeps. The sequence goes on along the minus strand of NC_135784.1, from coordinate 46,146,389 downwards.
TATTTCTCAACTAGACTATTGCTGCAAAATGCATATAGGGCTGCCTTTAAAGACTTCCTTTCTAAAATAGCACAAAGACCAATCCAGGCCACCATTCTGTTTCCATAGTGGCCAACCATTTACCCTAGTTGGAAACCCACAGATTGGACCCAAGTACCTCCCCATTTGTGTTAACCAGCAACTGTAATTTATGAGTACTGTATAGTACTCATAGCAGAACACAGTCATCATGATAAGTGCCCATTGACAGCTGAATCCTTCATGAATTTGTGTAATTCTCTTTTAATGCTGTCCAGGCTGGTAGTCACCATGGCATATTTTGAAGAACTCTGGCGCATTAGACTGGAAGCTCTCACCACCCACCTTCATTTAGGAGTGTTTCCTTCTTGTATTAAGAGCAGTGGGTAGGTGCCAAAGGAATAATCCACCTGACAGCTGTTCTATCTGGGCCACACCTAAGTACTGTATCTGATTGATCAGAATATTGTGGGGTACTTTATCAAAGGCTTTGTTGTAGTTATATTACGTCTACAGCATTCTGTTGGATAACCATCTACCACAGAGGTTATCCAATCAGAAATGAGACAAGATTAGTCTGTCAGGATTCATAAGTGCAATGTATAGTTCCGTGCTTAGTTATCATGTTGTTTTCCAAGAAGATCTATATCCTGGAAATTTTTCTCTGAGCTCATTCTACTGCATGCAAAAGTCAAGTGGCATCCTGTTGTCTATGCCAGTATGATGAAACCTATGCCATTTTGCTTACATTACCCATAAGTAGTACATGGCCCTTTCACCATTATTTCCTCAGACACTCAGCATCCAGGAAAGAGATGTTGATGTAAGTAATCAATAAGATCAATCATACTCCAAACTGTCCTTAAATACAGACAGCTTTATCTGCAACGTGAGAAAGCATAAAGAATTGTAGTAGGTTTGTAAAATTTTGACTTTACAATGGACGCTTAGGTCTGCTAGCTCACCACCGCTTCACTTGGCAAGACTTTGTAAATGTGGTAGAAATTAGAAAATATTTTTTGCAAATGGAAAGAGTATTTACTCCATAATTGTGAATCGCTCATGAACATCTAATTTCACACTGCTTTTAAATTTAATGTTAATTCACACTTGCTCATTTTCTTGCTTCATGGTGCAGGTAAACCAAATATTTGTTGTCAGTTAAACATACAAAAATAGACTTTCCACCCCCCAGGCTTCATTTTGTAAGTGTAATTTGAGCATTGCCATCTGTGTCACTACTATGTACATTATGTGAGCTGCTATGATTCTTTTCCTTTCCTTTAGGAAAGTTTAAAACATCCCTAGCCTCCCTGGATAATGAATAAGTTTTTTTAATGTTAAATAAGGTGTTTACAGTTTAGATTTTTGTTTTCTCACTGTACTTTTCATTTACCAAGTGTTAATTTGCATAAATACTTGTTCATCACTCAATGGCTATATTATCAGTGGATTTTTTAATGTACAAAGGGAAAGGTTAAAAAAGAGAGAGAGAAAGTTTTACCATAGTTTTGCACATACTTTCCTGTGGGATTAGTTCAGAGATGGTTGTCCACCCACATGTAATTATTCTAATAGTGCTATTCTAAAATAACTTGTATCTTCAAAAGTATGTCACACTGAACTCAAGATGGCTGGCATCTGAGTTGGGGACGTAGGATTGCAATATTAATTGTTTGGAAAGGTTCCGATGTGTAGCACTCCTTTTCCACCACAGCTTTAAATGAATTTGAGTTTCCTAGCTTTTTCAGTGGTTCGTACTTATGGACTGTATCATGTCTTTAGGTTTTGTCTTAAAACAAGAACTCTAGTTCTTAAATAAATTACAAATTTGATCATAAGTTTGCTTGGACTGCTAAAAATGGCTTTCCTTCTCTCTTTTTTTCATGGGCCTTCCTTGTTTGCCTGCCTAAAAGTATGTGTTTGTTGCTAGGAGTTCCAACATGTATCTGTAACAGAGGTGGCCAGTCTTTAGCTTATTTCCCATTCCTTGGCACCCACCAGAAGCTACACTGAACCCCTAATGAAAGAATTAGGGGGAAACTATGAAGTGTTTGGAATCCTTTGATTGTTTGACAGATTGATAGAGAGAGAATTTAATTGGTGCATTAGACCCCTCCACAATGGCTTCTCACTTGTGAGTCTGTGTGATAGTGTACATATATACTGGGCTAGGTGATTGCCTGTGATCCTTTCCTGTTTGATGCAGAAGCATCATTGGCAGTCAACTTCTCTAATTGATGAATGTCAGTGGACTAGAAAGGATGATGTGGGAGCGTCTATTATTGTTGCTTCATTGTCACTTGTTTCTGCAGCTACTGTTTTGCTGTACCTTTCTGCTAGTTAAGCACTAAGTGGTAACTGTGGTATGTCAGTGTTAGCACTAGTCCAGGAGCTGCCAACATTGCCTAACCAAAGAATCTCCCTGCCCATGAGATGTTTGTATAATAGTCTGTGTGTATATTGCTAGGGATGAATCAACACCCTGAGTCCAGTTCTGCAATGATTCAGTTATTCTGGGATCCCAGTATCTCTTTGTTTCTACTCCAGCTGAATTCCTGTCAGAATAAATTTTGCTTATGTACCTGATTTTTTAAAAAAATATGCATTTTTTTTCTCTGTGTGTATCTGTCTTTCTGTCTGTCTATATACCTGCCTACCAACCACGTGCAACAAGTTGTGTACAACACTCCCTAGAAGCTACTGGTGTCTTGAGTTGCGTTGGAGAATCCCACATTGATATTCTGCTGGTGGATTGTTTCAGGGGTTGGCAGTTTAACTCCTCCACGGGTGTAAAATGATGGCAGTTAACTCTAAAATCAACTGTACATTAGGTTTTACATCATTGTAATTTTCTAATGAGGTGGATGGATTGCATTAAAAACTATCTTTGAAAAATAATTAATTTTTTTTCACTAACAGAATTCTGTAAATGTTGCCTCTGGATTCTGCTGAATCCTGTATGGAGCTATAGGGAAGTCTTGTTTAAATTATGATTGTCGATACATACAGAGAAATTTAGAACAAAAGGAAACAAAAACACAATCAAAAGACAAGGAGACCTTGTTCTGAAATTGGCAAAAACATCTAGCCATGTTTTTTGGGACTCTTGAATTTTTAATGCACCATCCACGTATAAGTGATGTCTAGACTGATGAAGGCCTAGATGAGCTAAAAGCTAGGATTTGTTTTTGATTTTTAGTAGTCCAATAGTGTTGTCACCCCTTCTTTGCCTTTTTTTCTCTGTGGCTTTTACTTAGTGCTGGAAGTGAAATTTCTAGCTATGAAGATATGGTAAATATAGATATATTAATATGATTTAGTACGATCCTAAGGAAAGTACAAGAGATTCTGTTCATAGGATGTATTTTGCAGACTAGTTAAAAGCTCTTTGAGAAATTTTCTTCATTCCTGCTTTGTATAGGTACATAGAACATGATCCTTTAAACTGTAAACTTTATTTAGGCATCCTGAACAGCTGTCACTGATTGATAGGCACAGGGAATGACACATATTAAGTATTGTGTAGCACATTTGAACTCTTTCTGCAATAGGAAAGACATATATAGAATGAAATATACTTCTCCTCATTTTTATCACAAATTATTCCAAGTTCTGCTGATTAGCAGAGACCTTCTGAAGCTACTTTACACATAGCTCTTTACTTTTAACTTGTGTGAAGATTGGATTATAAAGGCTTAGCGGTGATTAGCAGTGTTTCTTTGCTCACAGAGGTGGTTGCTTTAATTCTTTCCAATGTTTTGTTAACTAGCTATTTTTCTTCAAGCCAGAGTGCAAGATGATGAATGAAAAGGAATTTTTATTGTATAATAAATAAAATACAACAATCTCTAAAATAGTGTCTGAAGTATTATTGTAGATATGTTACCCAGTTCATAAATTTTAAGTTACCATATAGTTTTTCTCCTGAAAACAAGTCTTTATTCTTTATATTGCAAACATTTTTCCTTGTTCTCTGTTGTTTTTGTGGTCTCATTCTTCTGTTTATAAAAAATTATTTATTTATTTATTTTATACCCCGCCTATCTGGTCATTGCTTCACAGAATCATATATAAGAGAGTATAGGACTATATACTGTATTCCATATCTATGTAGATACACATATAGTTCTTTGTGAAAAATCAACCATTTCTAGTTTCTCTGAAGCTGCAAGTCCTGTACCTGTTTATTTGACAATAAGCTGCATTAAAACAACAGGGTTTACTTTTGATAAGACTTTACATAAATGTGCTTTACATAAATGAAACACAATGAACTGTTGATGTGCACTGTTGTTCAAACATATGAACCAAAGTTATATTTTATAAGTTATGCTGGTGTACAGTAACTTACAGAGATAGATTGCCACTAATTAAAGAGTCCGTGCTTCAATTCCAGGTTGAATATGAATCCACTCAACTCAGATTACATTTAAGCAAAGAAAAATTGAAGCAGACTTTTTAATTAGCTGCAATCTACCACTGCAACTTCCACCGTTGCCTTTGTTCTGACATAAGTTATGCAAGAAGATTTTGGCATTAGTTTTTGTAATGCTACATGGATATACAGGAGCCTTTAATTGAAGTTGTGGTACCCACTGAACAGACTCTTATACTACATTCTTCAAGACAACCCTTTATGTGAGACAAGAAGAATCCCCTACTTAAGTGGGGGAGGGAAATGGGAAGTAAAATGATTTTGTTCCGCAGGCAAGAGGATTTTCCCAGCTGGTGCCTCAGTGGAACACCATAGCAGATGTTATGAAAAGCACAACTGACCTTTGTCTTCATGCTGCATCGAATACCTCCATAGCAGTTGAATTAGCAGACCTTCCAGGAGCAACAGTCTTCCTGCTAACTTGCTCTGAGAGAACCACCTCACAGTGGGAGTTTGGGCAGGCAGGTCTCTAGTGAGTGGCACAAAAATGTGTGTGCCTGTATGCCTTGCTGTGGAGCTCCTTCTTCAGTGTAAATAATTTGGGCACCTCTGGAGAGCGGTATCAATTGCTTTTTGTAGCTGATGCAGCTCTAGAGAAGGAACAATCTTTTTGCTTTGGCACTTGATGTCAAAAGTGGGTGCTTAGTGGGCAGATTTGTGGCAAGATAGGACAAGCAGCATTTGTTCCTTTCTGTTTCCCTTCAGAGTGGACAGATCACATGGAGTCACAGGGTTACGGTGCATATTGTCCTCAAATTGAAGTGTGATTGGTCCTGTGGAATTAGGCACTGGGACTGAAAGGGCATTTTACCATAGTCAGTGTACAAAGTCTCTGGGAAAAGCACATACATTATTATCATCATTATCATCTTAGAACTGCAGAGCTGGAAGGGACATTATGGATCATTGAGTCCAACCCTTGTCAAGGAGGCACAGTGGGGAATAAAACTCCCAACCTCTGGCCTAAGCCGCTGAGTTATCCAGAAGGTCTTAAGGTGGTTCTGTATGAAAATGCAATGAGAATAGCCTAGGAAATCTGGGATTGGGGCCACTGGAGAGCAGAGAAACATGATGGCAAAGAGTAATAAGGAATTATAATAGAAGTCATCTTCATCTTGAGTTGCTGAGACACACCAGTGTGAAGGAACAGCTGGTTGCCTGGAGTCCTAGGCAGCTATAGGATTTCAGACAAAATTGTTTAGTTCAGCAGCTGGTCCCATGGTGGGTCAAATAGAACAGCCAACATTATGGTTCCAGCTAATGAATTCAAGTTTCAAGAAGGCTTTTAACACTGTTGACTGGTTTTAACTCCAATGTTTGGTGGGTGGGCGTTGTCATCAGTCACTTTAACCTTTGTGGTTACTATCTGTGTTTATAATACTTGGTTTCCCAAAGGTAAAAAGTCTCTAATTTTGCACAGAAGATAGAATTTTGTGCAATGAGTATTTTCAATAAATTATGGAAACCATGGCAACCTTCCCTGCATTTGGCATCTTATTGACTGACTACACAGGCTGTTGAGCTCACTGTTTGGAGAGCTGTAGGGCTGGGCTGGTGTGCTTTTGAGTGGGCCACCATGGCAAAGCCACCTCCCCTCCGTTCAAAGCCAGGCTTGTCCAAGAGGTGGGCGTGTCATGCTTGTACCCACCTGCAAGCACGACACCCCCCCATACATGTGGGGGGTGCCCCTGGCCCCCACTGGTCCGCACACGGAGTCTGCACCCCCCCAACCGGTCCCTGATCGGAGAAAGGTTGGGGACCACTGCTCTATTGCTTGCTCTCATCTGGAACAGTGCGAGTAATTTGAAGAGAAACAACACTGTAGAACCCTGAATTGTTTGGATGAGGTAGGAAGAGCATGCCTCAGGGGTCTTTGCCCTCGGTGTCAAGTCTACTGAGTGCTAAGTAAGTAAGGTAGGTTCATTCCCCAAACCATGGACCTTACATTTTCACATGGAAATGGCTGAAAATCATCCATTTATGTTGGAAAGGATAAAGATTAGTGTTTGGAATAGGGACTTTTCTTTGGCCCATGCGATCTTCGTTGTTCATGAACCAACCTGCTTCTCTCTGCCCAGGCCCCTTCTGGGTTCTCTCCCTTGATGCACCAAAGTGCGACTGGATGTTGGAAAGTGTTTCTTTGTGGTGGTGGTGGGGGCATTGATCACAGTCATAGGCCATAGTCATATGGAATAATAAGTGTTCCTCATCAGCACTCAAGAAAGTTATATTTGCTGTATGTCTTGATATAAACAAACGAGATCATTTCATGTATGTCTGAAATATAAACAGTTGATCAGTACATGAACACCTCTTTTCTCCGATAAGCAAAATTTGGTTTGATTGATATTATTCTGTTGATCCAAGCCCACAATGAAAATAAAAAACCTTTTGTTTTACATGTAAATGACAGATTAGGCTTGTTATTTAGGGGGCACTGGACATTCGATTCAGCAATTCTGGATAACCTTCAACCATATTCCTGGACTTCTTCCTCGCTTTCTGTGAACATTTCTGCCTCATCTTGTCCTGTTTTGTGAACACATTTCCCAGCTTCTGTGCTATTCTCGCCTCATCTCTTGCTTCTTCACCGTCCCAAACCACTTCTTCCTCAGATGAGCTTAGAAAACTTTTGCAGACAAGGCTTTGAGGATTTATATTTAAAGCTAAATTGGAAACCTGTTTAAAAGGCAAGATTTGTTTGTTGCAATAAAACTCCTGTCTGTCTTTTCTGTGTACATATATTTTTCTAGGATTTGCCTTTCAGTCCACACAAGACAAAGTAGGTTTCTAATATAATGTTGGTAGCAAAGTATGAAGGACAGAAGAGGTAATAGAGAAGGCAACTTGCTAATGCAAAAGCAGTGTACTGAAAGTCACTTTTATTTCTTATTTATAATCTACATGCACACTCTGGATAATAGATGACAACGCTCATTCAGTACTTTAACTTCAAAGCAGAGAGAAGGCATGGATGACAGAGCTGGGAGCTGGAACACAAAGGTACTAACAACAAGAGGGAAAATGCCTGTTTACTGGATTGCATTTGTTAGCACGCTGTCTTCAGATATTGTTCCCCCAGGAATAGCGAGAATATGTGCTGCAAGAACAATGATTTAACATCTGAAAATGGCACTTAAAGAGTTTTCTGTCTGGTAGTAATGTGATGAAGGCTTCTGAATGGAACCTGGGGACTTCATTTCTTCTGTTTATCTATATGTCTCTCTGGTTTTAGTCAGTGGTAATTGCATATTTAACCCCTTAAATAGATGTAACCCTCTCAGCTCCCAACTATTTCTCCCCCCTTTTGGTGTCACATCTGCTTATGTTACAGAACAGCTGTGCTGTCTGCATTTCTTGCCAAAAAGGAAAACCTTTGAAAAGTCGAAAGAATTTAGAAAAGTTCTCGCCAGTGTTCCACCTATATGGGGGCGAGGGAGGTGTTTTTGCCGCTGGCAATTAGGAACTATGGAAAAGTGTTTTAATAGGATTCAGTGTAGCTAGGAGCCTTCTATAAGAAACAGAGACAGTTTTAATAAGAAAGGACATTGTAGATGGGTGCTCTAAATCAACAGTGTAAATTTGCTGCTTATCTCAGCAGTATGGCTCTTTGGCATTTTCTCAATTAGAATTTGTTCCCGGGGGGGGGGGGGTTGTTGAATGGCTTATGTGAAACAAATATTAATATAAATAATTTAATTATATCAAAAGTCTGAATTCCTCCAAGATGGAGAGGGGGAAAAAATGTGTTCATTTGCAAAGAGTGTGTTTGCATTGAGAACGCCATCTAGTTGGAGTTGAAGGTGCTCTGAGGAAAGCCAAGAGATGGTAGCTGAGCTACTTTAACAGTTTATTTTCATGGTATTTAAATTGACACCAGTGGGTATTTTTTTAATTAGTGCCTCTTTAAAATGTGCACTTGTCTACATAAGTCATTTTGGCAAATTTGACTCATTCGTATAGCAGTAGTTGCTGTAAAAGAGGCCAGCACAGCCTGCAGGAATCAGAATTAAAAGTTTCTGCAAGCTGTTGTCGACAGGACCACATCTCATTAACTTAAAAAATGGAGATTATTTGCCTGAAAGCTTGATTTGACTAACAGTAATCAAATATTAGGCTCAGCGGAGAAAGAGGAGTTGGGGGGGGTGGGGTGAAGGAAAGAGAAGCTTCACTCTTGTGATCTGTATCGTTAAGCATTTGTGGTTTGTTTTAAATAGCGGTATAAGATTTCTGTTTTGACAAACATAATGGGGGGAGGGTGAGAAAAGAGTAACAAATAGACATATGGCTTTGAAAGTAATCTCAGGTTGGTTTTATTTTACATTCTGACATGCTAACTTTAAAGTTTGCCGGAAAAGAATCTGATTTAGCTGTAGCTTCTTTCATTAAGTAGACAGAATTAATTAGCTTACATAGTTTCCTTGTGAATGATTAATCTTTAAGTACTGGAAATCAGTTCTGTCTCACACTTATCTTCACCCCCCCTTCATCTGTTAAATAGGCATGAACCTTAAATTTATACCCTAGGTTCATTTTATTGTTTTAACTAAATATGATGAAGTAGGTTGTAAAATTGTGCATAAAATCAGCCAAAATAGAAAGCTGCCTTTCTTATCTCATGCATTTGTTAAATAGCTTGTTAGTTCAATTAAGTATCTAGAAGCTAAATCTCTTTTGGGCAATAATTAAGGTATTTCGGTTGTGTTTGATTTTATAAGAATAGTATATTATGGCTTTTGGGATATTACGTTAAACAGAACATGATGATCTATCTTAGTGTAAATTGTGGTGTCCGTCATTTACGGAGGGCAGTTAAACAAAAGAAGATAAAAGTCTTGTCTATATGTGTGTGTGTATTTTATGTCTCTGAACTGAGAACATGTGCTGCATTTTAGTAAAGGAACATGAGCCTTGAATGTAAGTAACTGGTTTTTGCATTAGGTACTCCCTAGAGGTAGCAGAAAAATATCATGTCCCTGCATGAAATGTGAATGTGAAATCTACCAGAAAGAAATATTTATGACCATTTTATGCTTGATTAGACTTGGATGACATCTGTTAGAAGACAGGGACTGGACAAAGAGAGAGACGCTGGAGGGCAAATGTTAACAGAGTTGTTTAGATGATGCTGGGGCAGAAGCGTCCATTTACTGCCAGGCAAAACATAGGAATTGTGTTAGCAAAGAGTGCAGCTGACAAGAATCCACTCTGATGGAGATACAGTACTCTATGCTGCTTAGCTGAAATAGTAAAATGCAGCTGTTGATATTCACCACGCTGCCACAATTTATAGCCAGCTAAATAGAGATACTGTGACTTTCTTATACCACCCTTTTCTGGGAGCAGAAAATGACAAAATTGCATAAGCATCAATCCACTTCATTTTTCTGAAGTGTTTATAACTTTTGAAAGAATTACTTGAAACATTTAAAATTTCCCTTCTAACTGTTCTCATTCTAGGATTTCATATAAAAACTCACTGTTTGGCACCCTAACCTGTGACCTCCTTGTTTTTCTATGAATGAGAAACAGTTCCTTAGTGTAGACTTCTCATTTGAAGAGAAGGAGCCAAGTACTGACCTCATGTGTACCGATATTAAAACCTGGATTTCATCACCAAAGCATCAATAGGCATTATGCCAGAGAAATCAGATTGAGACTGGACCCAGTTATTGAATCTTATTGAACTGCTGTGCATGTGCCATGTAAGATTACTGCATTAGCACGCAGTCATTAACAGTTCTGTGTTTAAAAAAAGAAAGAAAAGTCAGTTTATTTAGCTGGAGGTGTAGATACTTCCTCCCTCCTCCCTGTGCTTCATTCTGGTTTCTTTCCCAGCTCCGTCCTCTGTAAAATTACTCTGTCTAGAATGCTTATGGGAAATGTGCTTTTGTTTTTGTTTGCTGAAGTTCTGTTGTTTTGATTCTGTCTGTGTTCTATGGAAAACAGTACGTCACTTGGAGTGGGTGTTTTGTCTATTGGCCATTTGGCTATTGCACATATATTTCTCATACTTATCACATGATGACAAGGGAACCCAAATGGCATAATTTTTCCAGTTGCTTTTGAGTTTAACAATAGTGAAAGGAAAACACAAGTTAATTGCTGTAGCCATTTTTATACTTATCCCTTGATGAAAGATGATGTTGGTGCTGCTGCCCTCTACTCACCCTCCAGCCAAGGCTTAGACAAAGGTCAGATGAAGGCATTTACTACTCACCCTAATAAACTGATATGGATGGTGTCACACATTTTGCATACAGTTGTGAGAAACGGGAACTTAAGTAGCAAAACCTGTAAAAGGGCAATAAACAATTTTAATAACATTAGTGTGATTGGTTTATAGTATTCTACCTGGGTTTTCAGTTGTGGGTGACATAAGCTGCCCTAATAATGTCCTTTAATTAGAAATGATTTAAAATAAGTTTCTGAGTTGGAAACATATGGTATCCCCAAGCTTTACATAAACTGATGACAGCAACAATTCAAATACAGATTGTAATCATTTAGACTAACATTTTTTATTTTTATTTTTTAAACCTGTGTGTGTGTGTGTGTGTGTGTGTGTGTGTGTGTGTGTGTGTGTGTGTGTGTGTGTGTGTGTGTGTGTGTGTGTGTGTGTGTGTGTGTGTGTGTGTGTGTGTGTGTGTGTGTGTTGGGGGGGGTTTGAATCAACGGAATTCTAGTAAGACTAGATAATTTTTATATTTAATAGAGAATGGGCAAGTATTATTAATTTTTCAATTTCTTTCTGTAGGTATCTAATAATTGTACCCCTGGACTGCCAACGGCTCCCATTAAAGATTTAAAAAGCAAAAGAAAGGTAGAATCAAAAAGATGGTATTTTGGATTAAATAATGTAAAATAACTGCAGGGCAGTAGCAAAGTGGAAAGCTACTGGCAAAATAAAAGCCTGGTGTACTTTTTCTTTCTTTTTCTTTCTTTTTCTTTCTTTTTTTCTTCTTTCCTTTTTGCTTGAAATGCACTTAAAAACTGACACAGTTGCTTGCATCTTGTCGTGGCCAGGGCAGAACAGGCAGGAACAAGCGGTGACATGGGGGTGGGGTAAACTTGTGTGACTGTCTACCCGCAATGACAACAATATTAAATCTGCTCTTCCACCCCCAATAACAATTTTTATCATGAAGATGGTATATTCTATGAACACAATAGCTTGTGACACATACATACGCACATACAGATACACAGGGTGGGGAGATCACATAAGCATGTTATTAATAGCTGAAAGCTGTAATGCCCAGGATTTTGCTGCCATATATGCTACCAGTCCGTCAGGGTTCAAGACTATTTTTGTGAAAAGTCACATACTCCAGAATTACTATTTTTTAAAGTAAATATTTTAATATCAAGAGAAAGAATGCTTTACACAGAGACACATATTACCAACAGATGCATCAAAGGCAGTTAGAAAGGCCAAGTGAAATTCCTCCTCCCTTTTTCTGTACTGTCTTTATCACTTTGCTCAGTTCCACATAATAACATCTTCATCTGAGATTGCTGTGGCACAGGGGAACTGCATTTGTTGATCAAATTTGGCTGGATAACACTGTGATCTTGTATCCTGAAGTGCGGAGATGTGCCTGGAATATGCAAGCACAAAGCTGGCCTCTTGATTGATTGATTCTGCCTGTCACAGAACAAGATAACTGGATCAGTAAATACCCTGTGCACTTCAACTTCATCTACACAATCAAAAGTGAGGACATCGTGAGGGTAAAAAAAAAATACAGGGGCATGATGGGAATATATGTATTTGTCAGTGATACCCAGGCACTTAGCAGTGAGGAAGAAAAAAGAAATTTGTTGTGTGTCCATACATGAACAACAACAAATATTGTACCAATCCTTGAATATTTGCCACAGGTCTGCTCAATTCCTGCTTTCTTCCTTTCTTCCCACCACTCGAAAGCAGCACTCATGTAATTCTACTGGGATCAGATTGTTTCATCTGGATATAGACCTATTTCTGTGTTTACTTGGAATTAATGCTTTGGTGGTAAAATAGACTCTGGGGTCACTCTTGGCTTGGCTAGCTTGTTGCATGCTGTTGACTAGAGAAGGTTACAATATCTTGACAGATCAGAAATAATGAAAGGGTAGTTTCAGTGTTTTTTAGTTGCACTGAATTTTTTTTTGTAAAAGACTGACATTGTTTTTTGTAAAACAGAGCCTAAATGAACTTGCTCTGCAGTCTGTTACACATTCTCTTTGTCCCAGAAGGATGGGTGGAGGCACATTAAAAAGAAAGAACATTGGGGATTATAGTTCTCTTTGGAGGCCAGGCATGTTGTTAAAAAAATGATAAGACCTCTGAACGTGGCTGACATCAGTGTAGAATCACAGCCAGTCTCAGTGATGTGACCTGTCAGGAGGCACAAGCAGGAGTATCTGTTAGTGGGTCCCAGATGCCTCACTCTGTCCACTAGCGAGCAGCTTAAAGGCAGAGGAGATCTCTGTCCTGATCTCTGTTGCTCTGCAGTTGTATTCTGAAAAAGGTTTGCAGCTTTATTTATTTATTTATTTATTTATTCATTCATTCATTCATTCATTCATTCATTCATTTATTTATTTATTTATTTATTTATTTATTTATTTATTTATTTATTTATTTGCTCTGATGGGTTAGCTAATTAGGGAGCTTGCTTGCCTTCTACAGGAGCTGTCTCCGGCTTGGCTTCCCATTCTGAGTTCTTGTTAGCTTGGGTAGCATATTTACAATGGCTGGTATTTTCCATTTTGTTGCATCTGCACCCCCTTTCTCTTTTCATTGCTTCTTTGAACCTTTCCCAACTGCATGCCTGGTACTGGACAATTTCTGAATTCTTTGATGGTTCACTGCAGTCTCAGAAACCTGAATCATGCTGTCTTGGACAGTGCCACTTGCTCTCTTCTGGACCCTTTGGCTGACAATCAGTATCCCTGTGGATCTGTGAGACCCTGATTCTGCTGGGTCTTGATAATTCGTTTAGTTCATAATATATGTGGAGGCTGATCCAGTGCACATATACACATATAGTTCAGGTTATGCTGGTCCTACGCTTGCCCATTATACAGATATTATTTATTGCAGGACCAGCAGGGGTTGGACATCCCACAAATCTGTCAGTCAGTATGGGATATCCCAGGAACAAGAAACCAGAAGTTGCCTGTAATCAAGCACTTGAGCCAAGATTTCTGGAAAAGAGCCATGGCAGCATGCCTTTGGAAACTCCTCCAAATCTCCATAGTGATCTATTTGGTGACCTAAGAGCAACATTTTATATTGAGCATGACTGTAAGGCTTCTATGATTGGCAAGAACTATTTTAACAGTCTATAATGTAGAGTCCAACGGGCATCCTATTTGTGTGGTACATCTTGCAGTTGCTAGAGATAAAATCCAAGCACAAAATGTACTGAAGAAGTGGTTATTTTTAGATCAGGATTTTTAAAATATATATGTCATATATTAATAATGACATCACTTTGTCATTTGAAAGAATAAATGTGGTGGAACAATGGGTTTTAATTTTCTTTTTTGGTTTACGTCTTCTATCATAGTAGAGCTTACTGTGATGGCTTTTCAGTCAGATCATGTAAAATACGGTACTCTTAGATGCATTCTCTAACTACTACTACAAGTAACAAATACTTGCCTTTTTGTTTGGTGTGTAAGCAGTATATCCAGGCTAAAAAAAGTGTAAGCAGTATATTCAGCCTAAAAAAAGGTGTAGTATGTGTGAAAACAACTTTCACTTTTAAATAGAAAGTAATAAACAATGCATCTGAAATAAAGTGAACTTGCTCTTTTCCCCCCTCTCTCACTTTTTAAAACAGCATCTTCCAGTAAAATTAGCAAGTGACATTAGCTTGGAAGTTGGTGACTATCAGAGCTGAATAATGTAAGGAGGTTCCCTTTGTCAAGTACAACACACTGTCTCTTGTATCCTCACTTTTCATCCTTAGTAAAGTTGTGATGGAAGTGAAGTTGTGCATGTTTGGGCCTTACCACTGGGAATTTTACCAACCCGGGTCAGGGCTACAGGACTCAACCATCAATTTACATATTTTCTTGTCTGCTTGCATAGTATCTTTGGCAGAGCTGTTTTATTCAGAGGAAACAAGTCCAGAAGTCAAGAGAGCCATTGACAGACTTCATTTGTTTACTTATATTTGTGCTAAAATAATTGGCTTTTGACAGGGCAGCTCTTTAGTTTTCACAAAATGTCCCTCAGTAGAACCCTTATAAAAACAGGCATGTAATTTAATTGATTCAATACTTTGAAGAAGAAAGATGTCCTGTAGCAACCAAGGATCCAATCGCATCATTCTCATGATATCCCCATGGGCACGGGCCCACTGTAGTTGCAAACTTTGCTAAAGAATGATTACATTTTGTGGGCTATTCAATGGGATATTCCAAATAACAGCTGTAATTTAATTTTCATGTGGATTTAGTGTCTTACATAGTGTGTTATTATAAATGTCTACTGTGTTCAGTAGGACTTAGTTCTGGGTAAGTAGTTACAGAATTGCAGCTTAATTCTCATTGGCTGTAGTTTTACTCCAGAATACGTACATGGGGGAAGAATGCCCACAAACTACCGTGTTCCCCCCCAAATAAGAAAAGGTCTTATATTAATTTTTGCTCCAAAAAACACATTAGGGCTTTTTTCCCCCGGAGATGTTTTATTTTACAGTCATATTATCTTCTTCTGGTTCCTGCACAATGCTGCACAATGGTGGAGGGCGGGGTTTCACTTAACTGGGGCTTATTTTTGGAATAGGGCCTATATTACGAGTATCCTGAAAAATCATACTAGGGCTTGTTTTCAGGGAAACAGGGTAGTTATTCTAGGCAAGTCTTGGAAATCAGAAGGCATATTTCAGCCTTTGAGCAATGACAAGCTAAGTAAAACCTGTATAAATATAATCAAAATTACTTTAGCATTACTTTGATTACTCTACTGGAAATTTTACACAATACTATGTATTATTTTTATTTTAACATTTAGTTATCTTGCACTTACAACCTGTTAAATTCACAGTACACTTGTAAGACTACTGTTGCTAAAGACAGAGTGGCCTGTTCACGGCTTTTGAGCTTAAATTTTTGGAAAAGGGCTTCAGACAATGTTAAGGGAATTATAATGTATTTTACAGAGAAATAAATACACTTGCATTTGTCTTGGTGTGGCTATCTATAAACTATTTGCTCAGATACATGTCCTACCAAATGTATTTATTATTTATTATTTTAACTTCTGTACTGTCCCATTAGTGCAAACACTCTGGGTGGTTTACAACCCATCCAGTGGCATAATTGTAAATCATACAAAAAAGTAACCACAATATACAATAAATATCACACAAACTCTGTCAGAAGTTAAATCGATAAACCTGCATGTGAGTAAAATTGAACAAATCTAAACAAATTTAACATTGCAGGTCAATTAATAAAAAAACTAATAAAGGCAGCTTTATACAAATCCATTTTAATTAACTTCCTAAAAGGTGAGAGGAATGGTTCCTGACAAACCTCTGTAGGAAGCTTATTCCAGAGGAATGGGGCCACAACTGAGAAGGCACAGTTCCTGGAATAAGCTCTTTCGGCCTCCTTAGGTCGTTGTTACCATCAAGGACTGTGAAGACTGGGTGGGGAAGGTGGCTATTTTGTAAAAGAGACATTCCAACAAGTATTAGATCCTAGACCAGCAGTCCCCAACCTTTTTGGGACTGCGGACCGGCTGAGCCTCTGAGGAAGTGAGTCACACCCCCCCGTGCTCGCGCGAGTGCAGGCAGTCTCTTGGGTGCATGAATGAAGCAGTGGGGGAGCACTCACACCAGCGCTGGCACACGTGTGTGTGCGCAAAGTAGCTTTCATAGGTAATGTAACCATCCAGATTGGGCAAAGTTCGCTCTGAGTGGACCCACGATCCACTCAGCAGTGGGATCTTTGTCTTATCTAGATTCAGTTTCAGTTTTTTGCCCTCATCCAGTCCATTATTGAGGTCAGGCAGCATTCAACAACTTGCACAGCAATATTTGCATATGAAGAAAAGAGAGAAATAATCAGATGCACATCATTAGTGTGGTAATGGTATTTTGAGTGTGTGTGTATGATAGTGAGGGCTGTGAGTCAAGACTTGTAATAGGGAGACCTAAGGTAAAACAGTCAAAGCTGAGACATTGGATTAAGATGCATTCATCCTCTTCAGCATTGAATGATCATGTCAGCAGAAGATAGTTGATAGTTCTAAAGGTGGTGGGGGCTGTTACCAGGTGGCAGCTTTAGTAGAAAATGATAGTAGTTGAGAATCTTTTTTAGGCAACAGCAGTCACATATGGGACGTGGTGGCGCTGCAGGCTAAACCTCAGAAGCCTGTGCTGCAGGGTCAGAAGACCAGCAGTCGTAAGATCGAATCCACGCAACGGAGTTATCTAAGCTCTATAGCAACTGCAAAACATTGTTGTTACGTGGTTGTCAAGTTGGTTCCAACTTACGTTGACCCTATAAATGAGTGATCTCCAAAACGTCCCATCCTCAACTGCCCTGCGCAGCTCTTGTAACTTCAAGCCTGTGGCTTCCTTTAGGGATTCAGTATATCTAATATGTAGTCTTTCTCTTTTCCTGCTGCTTTTGATCTTTCCTGGCATTATTGTTTTTTCGAGAGAATCCTGCCTTCTCATGATGTGCCCTAATCAGGACACATCATACTTTTCAACATTTTTGAAAGTATATGGGGATGATAATCTCCCTGGTTCTCATGGGAAGAGAAGACTCCCTGGAAAAGACCCTGATGTTGGAAAGAGTGAAGGCAAGAGGAGAAGGGGGTGACCGAGGATGAGATGGTTGGACAGTGTCACTGAAGCGACCAACATGAATTTGACCCAAATCTGGGAGGCCGTGGAAGACATGAGGGCTTGGCGTGCTCTGGTCCATGGGGTCACGAAGAGTCGGACACGACTTACTGACTAAACAACAAAATTTCTCTGTTCATTAGACTCTGTAGAAAGTGCCTCTCAAAAAATGCCATGCCCAAGCTGTTACCATGGAGTTTAGAAAACTCTATACATTTCCTTTCCCTGTGCTTAATAGCATTCACTGCAGAGAGGAATAGGTGAGTATCCTGAAACTCTTTTGAGAATTTGGATGTATTGGCTAAAACTACCAGTATTCTAGCTGGTGAAAAACAATTTTAAAAAATCCCATGCCTAGAGGCAACTTATCTAAAGCCCAATTGATCAGGTGCTGCTTTTCAGAGAAAGCATGAAGTTGCAAAACAAATGTAGTTACTATGTCAGAAATATGAATTACTGACTTTGAAATGAAAAAAGAGGGAAAATATATTACATACATACATTCATGCTTGCATGCATGCATGCTTGCTTGCTTGCTTACTTGCTTGCTTACTTACTTACTTACTTGAAATATTTTATCCTGCTTGTCTCTTAAAAGGGCCCAAGGCAGATTACATAATTAAAAAACAGTATAGCTAAAAGCAGTATACAAATATTTTAAAAGAATTAAATAACTATTATATTAAAATAGTAAATAAAATCGATACTAAAACACATGTAAAACAACAGGGAACAGCAGCTCATTTTAAATCCCCTCTCAGACCACCAGTCATTAAGGAGAAGCCTGCCTGAATAGAAAGGTCTTTGCCTGCTTGCGAAAGGATTACAAAGATGGGGCCAGTCTCGTCTCCCATGGGAGGAAATTCCAGATTCTGGTAGCAGCAACAGAAAACGTCCTCTCCCGTGCCCCCACCAAGGGCACCTGTAAAAGTGGTGAGAAAGGCCTCCACTGATGAAATTAATGTTCAGGCAGGCTCATAGAAGGAGATGTGGTCTTTTAGATAGTTTGGACCCAAGCTGTTTAGGGCTTTATAGGTTAAAAACAGCACTCTGAATTGTGCCAAGATCAGCAGCCTGTGTAGCTGGTGTAACAGGGGAGTTATATGTTTTATGTAACCAGCCCCATTTAACAATCTGGCTGCAGCATCTGGCGTTTCCAAACTGTTTCTAAAGACAGCACCATGTAGAATGTGCTACAGTAAACCAGCCGAGATGTAACTGGGGCGTGTGTCACTGTGGCAGGATCAGATCTCTCAAGAAATGGGCACAGTTGGCACACTTGTTTTAACTGTGCAAAAGCACTCCTGGCCACTACTGAAATCTGGGCTCCAGGCTCAGAGATGAAACCAGAAACATCCCCAAGTTGCAGGCCTGTGTTTTCAGAAGGAGTGTAACCCCATCCAGCACAGGCTGCAATCCTATTCCTTGATCTGGTTTTCGACCGACCAGTAGCACCTCTGGATTAAATTTCATTTTATTGACCCTTATCCAGTCCATTACCGATACCAGACACTGATTTAGAACTGAAACAACTTCCTTGGATTTGGATGGAAAGGAGAGATAGAGTTGGGTGTTGTAAGCATACTGGTGACAACAAATCCCAAAACTCTGGATGACTATGTGATGATTGTATTAATTTTCCATGCAACCAAAATGATACTCAAAGTTTTACACCAAAGATGTTTACCATATGAGGAAAGAGAAATGTCAGAGGTTCAAGCCAGATTTGAAAAAGGAAGAGGCACTGGAGACCATGTTGCACGAGCGTGCCTGCTGATAGAGGGAACAAGAGACCATCTGCCGGCCACAGCCCACTGGGTGAGAGGCAGTGGAACTGTGGTTGGGCCCCTGTTGGATGCCAGCTCTTTCTCAAGGAAGCTGGCTCAACCTTCCCCTGTGCTGGCAGGATCAGGCCCTGCTGCTCCCGGCTGCCTCATCCCCTACCAACACCGGCCACCTGGCCCAGGGGGAGAGAAAGGTTTTAACCGGAGCTTCCTTTGGGACCTGACCGGACGAGCGTGCCTGCTGATAGAGGGAACAAGAGACCATCTGCCGGCCACAGCCCACTGGGTGAGAGGCAGTGGAACTGTGGTTGGGCCCCTGTTGGATGCCAGCTCTTTCTCAAGGGAGCTGGCTCAACCTTCCCCTGTGCTGGCAGGATCAGGCCCTGCTGCTCCCGGCTGCCTCATCCCCTACCAACACCGGCCACCTGGCCCAGGGGGAGAGAAAGGTTTTAACCGGAGCTTCCTTTGGGACCTGACCGGACGAGCGTGCCTGCTGATAGAGGGAACAAGAGACCATCTGCCGGCCACAGCCCACTGGGTGAGAGGCAGTGGAACTGTGGTTGGGCCCCTGTTGGATGCCAGCTCTTTCTCAAGGGAGCTGGCTCAACCTTCCCCTGTGCTGGCAGGATCAGGCCCTGCTGCTCCCGGCTGCCTCATCCCCTACCAACACCGGCCACCTGGCCCAGGGGGAGAGAAAGGTTTTAACCGGAGCTTCCTTTGGGACCTGACCGGACGAGCGTGCCTGCTGATAGAGGGAACAAGAGACCATCTGCCGGCCACAGCCCACTGGGTGAGAGGCAGTGGAACTGTGGTTGGGCCCCTGTTGGATGCCAGCTCTTTCTCAAGGGAGCTGGCTCAACCTTCCCCTGTGCTGGCAGGATCAGGCCCTGCTGCTCCCGGCTGCCTCATCCCCTACCAACACCGGCCACCTGGCCCAGGGGGAGAGAAAGGTTTTAACCGGAGCTTCCTTTGGGACCTGACCGGACGAGCGTGCCTGCTGATAGAGGGAACAAGAGACCATCTGCCGGCCACAGCCCACTGGGTGAGAGGCAGTGGAACTGTGGTCGGGCCCCTGTTGGATGCCAGCCCTTTCTCAAGGGAGCTGGCTCAACCTTCCCCTGTGCCTGCAGGATCAGGCCCTGCTGCTCCTGGCTGCCTCATCCCCCTCTCAACATGAGCTACATGGCTGGGAGGGAGAGAAGGGGCTTTAGAAAAGTTTTATTTTATATATGTTTTAAATGTTTTTAAATTGTTATTAATTGCCATCAATGAAGAAGAGACCCACAGTGGATCTAATGGAACAGGAAGGGGGGAGGGTGTTGGAGGGGGCAGCCATTGAGGTGGTGCTGGGTAGGGGAAGGAATGGCGGTGGGGGTAGGACATGCCCGCGTAGGAGAAGAGAGGTTAGATATCTTACATCTATCCCCTCTTCTAGTTCTACCCCCAACCAGATGGTATCAGGCGACCATATCAGCAAACCCTCGAGCCACACGGTGCTGTTGATGAACGCCAGGTCAGTACAAAATAAAACTGCCCTCATCCATGATGTAATTCTGGATGAGGGGTCTGACCTGGCGTGCATTACTGAGACCTGGGTGGGAGAGGAGGGTGGTGTTCCCCTCTCCCAGCTATGTCCGCCTGGGTACTCAGTCCAGCACCAGGGTCGCTCGGAGGGTCGGGGAGGGGGAGTTGCTATAGTCTATAGGAGTTCTATCTCCTTGACCAGGCTTCCTGTCCCTTTGAGAGGAGGTCTCGAGGGCCTGTATTGTGTGTTGGGCTCGCGAGACAGGTTAGGGATTCTGTTGGTGTACCGCCCACCCTGCTGCGTACCAACAGTCTCCCTGCCTGAGCTGACAGAGGTAGTCTCGGACCTGATGTTGAGGACTCCCAGGCTGTTGGTGCTGGGGGACTTCAACATCCATGCCGAGGCTGCCTTGACTGGGGCGGCTCAGGACTTCATGGCCACCATGACAACCATGGGGCTGTCTCAATGTGTCATCGGTCCGACGCATGAGAAGGGCCACACCTTGGACCTGGTTTTCTCAACGGGACTGGAAGATGGTGGTTTGGATGTGGAGGGGCTGGTCGTGACCCCATTGTCATGGTCAGACCACTTCCTGGTCAAGTTCAGTCTATTAGCGTCTTCTTCCCTCTGCAAGGGTGGGGGATCTATTAAGATGATCCGCCCTCGGAGACTAATGGATCCAGATGGATTCCTGAATGCTCTGGGGGATTATCCGTCTGATATGGTCGGCGCTCCTGTCGAAGCTCAGGTCACCCTATGGAATAGGGAGATGACCCGGGCGGTTGACACGATTGCGCCTAAGCGTCCTCTCCCTGCTCGCCGAGCCCAGACAGCTCCCTGGTATACTTCTGAACTGCGGGCGATGAAGCGAGAGGGGAGACGGCTGGAGCGCAGGTGGAGGAAATCCCGCTGGGAGTCCGATCGAACACGACTTAGAGCCCATTATCGGGCCTATTTCGTGGCAATACGGCTGGCGAAACGGCAATATTTCTCCAGCCGTATTGCTTCCTCAGAATGTCGTCCAGCAGAGCTGTTTCGGGTGGTCCGGGATCTTCTTCAACCGGGAAATCCGGTGGAGGTCCCGGACTGCTCATCAGCTCGCTGTGATGAGTTTGCCATACATTTTGAGGGAAAAATCGCTCAGATTCGCAGTGGGTTGGACTCCACAGTTACTGCAGAATCAGAGGATGTGTCCAGTGCGCCGTGCTTAGGTCCAGTATTAATGGATGAGTTTCAATTGTTGAGACCTGATGATGTGGACAGGGTGCTTGGATCTGTCCGTTCTACCACCACTCCGCTCGACCCTTGCCCATCCTGGCTAATTGGAAGATCAGCCAGGGGGGTTCGCACCTGGGTCCAGGAGGCCGTGAATGCCTCTCTGAGAGAGGGAGTGGTCCCTACCGCCTTGAAAGAGGCGGTGATTCGACCACTCCTTAAAAAGCCTAACCTGGACCCAAGGCTGGTGGTCAACTACCGACCAGTGGCAAACCTCCCTTATTTGGGCAAGGTGTTGGAGCGGGTTGTGGCCGGGCAACTCCAGGCGCTGCTGGATGAAACGGATTTTCTGGATCCATTTCAATCGGGTTTCAGGCCGGGTTTTGGTACAGAGACTGCCTTGGTCACCCTGTACGATGACCTTTGCCGGGAGAGAGACAGGGGGAGTGTGACCCTGTTGATACTCCTGGACCTCTCAGCGGCTTTCGACACCATCGACCATGGTGTCCTTCTGGATAGGCTGGCTGGGTTGGGAGTTGGGGGCACTGTTTTACAGTGGTTCCGCTCCTTCCTGGCTGACCGTGTCCAGAGGGTGGTGCTGGGGGACAGTTGCTCTGCCCCATGGCATTTATGTCATGGGGTTCCTCAGGGCTCAATACTGTCCCCCATGCTGTTCAACATCTACATGAAACCGCTGGGAGAGGTCATCAGGAGGTTTGGGCTGAGGAGTCAGCAATATGCTGACGATACTCAGCTCTACCTCTCGTTTTCCACCAATCCAGGTGAGGCGGTTTCTGTGCTGAACTCGTGTCTGGACCTGATAATGGACTGGATGAGGGTTAATAAATTGAAACTCAATCCAGACAAGACGGAAGTGCTGTTAGTGGGTGCTTCGCCGGACAGGCTGGAGGGCCATTTCCCTGCCCTGAATGGGGTTGCACTCCCCCTAAGGGACAGGGTCCGCAGCTTGGGGGTGCTCCTGGACCCCAGTCTAACACTGGAAGCCCAGGTGGACTCGGTGGCCAGGGGCGCCTTCCTTCAGCTGCGGAAATTATACCAGCTACGGCCCTACCTGGACGAGCGGAGTCTCATGACAGTCACACATGCACTGGTAACATCCCGCATAGATTACTGCAATGCGCTTTACGTGGGGCTGCCTTTGAAGACGGTCCGGCGATTGCAACTGGTCCAGAATCGAGCTGCGCGGCTGGTGAGTGGTGCAGCTGCCACGGAACATATCAAGCCGATTCTGTATAAGTTACATTGGCTACCAGTTGCTGCTCGGGTCCAATTCAAAGTGCTTGTTTTGACATATAAAGCCCTAAACGGCTTGGGCCCTGGATACCTGAAGGACCGCCTCCTTCCATATGAACCTACCCGGCAGTTAAGATCTAGCCAGGGGGCCCTTTTGAAAGAGCCGTCCCTTAAGGAGGTAAGAGGGACGGCTTGTAGACAAAGGGCCTTTTCGGCAGCTGCCCCCAGACTATGGAATGCCCTCCCGACTGAGATTCGTCTGGCGCCGACGCTGATGACATTTCGGCGCCAGGTCAAAACCTTCCTGTTCCAGAAGGCTTTTAACTGAAATAATATTAGCTGTGGGTCTGATGGCAATTTTAATTGTATTTTAATTGTATTTTAATTATTTTATCTTTTGCTGTATTGAATTTTAATTATTGTAAGCCGCCCAGAGACCTCTGGGTAGTTTGGGCGGCATATAAATTGAATAAATAAATAAATAAATAAATAAAATAAATATTGTATGTTGTATATTCTTCTTAAAGAATTTCAGAAGAGAATTTGTCTGTGTTTAATAGTGCTCTGGTACATCTTCAGAGTGCTGTCCTCTGAAGATGCCGGCCACAGAGACTGACGAAACATTAGGAAGAACAACCTTCAGAACACGGCCAAAGAGCCCGAAAAACCCACAACAACCATTAGATCCCGGCCCTGAAAGCCTTCGCGAATACATTGATCTTTATTTTATTTTAATGTATTTTTATGCTTCTTTTCCGCTACATATTGTTAATAATGTAGGCAATAGGACAATTATTACGTACATCTTTTTGAAAATAGTACTATCATCTATTAACAGTTTAAAGACTGGGTGGGCAAGTTCATGATCTTTAATGAGCATTCTGCACCTCTTTACTCTTTACTTAGTTTATTTTGGCTAAACATTCTCAAGAGGAGTGACATATTTATGCACATAGGCAGTTTTTAGTTTTGAATTCTATACATGTGAATGATGACCAAAATTGAATTGATTTATTTTTCCCCTTTCCCTGTATAACTCTTTGAAATGTGAGGTTACATATTGCAGACAAGTCTCAACATATCCACCCTGTTCTTGACCACCAGAATTAATAACTAGCCACATTCCTTGATGATTCTGTGGGGATTGGAAGCTAGGCAGCAGAGTTTGCTATGCAAGAGAGTTAATAAAATTTTCATTGCTGGAGGAAAGCTTATATACAGTAGTCTGTTTGTCCTGTATTTCAACCACCTGAGTAGGAGCCAAAAAAGCAATTGTCTACTCCATATTTCAAACAGATGCTGAGGAACAGAAAAGGTGTCTAGAATTCACAGCAATAAAAAAAAAGTCTCTTTAAGTTTCCTTGAAGGAAGTGAACCCATAAAAATGTTGCTGTCAACTTGTTTGTCCAGTCCTTGGAAGTATTTAACATTCATTTAGCCTGCAAATCATTGCTGGCTCAATTTTTCATTGAATTATCGAAGTCTGTTAAACACATAACCTTGGAGTGCACAAAAATTGATTCTTTTAGCAGATATATTAATTTAACAGTTATCCATTTAAAAGGGCATTATTGAAGCTGGAGACACTTATGCACAGAACAGGAACAATAGATACATGTTCGTGAGGTAAGCATCATTTATACGTGCTCATTATTTTTATGACCATTAATTCAAAATCACTGAGAAAAGGAATATTGTGGGCGTTCTCTCAGCGGTCTTCTGTTACACCCATGCTTTTCAAAGATACTTCTTCCTCATAGACAGAATCTTGACCCTGTTGCTATCAATGGAAGAGCTGTTTTTTCCCATAATACCATCAGATATCAATATACTAGAATCAGGGTATGTTTCTGTGGTCACTTTACATGAGGCAAAGTTTAGCAGCAGAAAATGCAGTCAACTGTGAGTGAAGCAAGAATATTGCAGTCTAACGTGTGTATGTGTGTGTGTGATAATAACATGTGGAGGGGAGGGTGCCAATTGGAAACCAGCAGGGTGGCAAACCTATTGTACTGCAGTAGGGTATGTGGGAGCCTCCAGGCCTTTATGGTGATTGGTGACACACTAGAGGTATACTTAAATTGCCTTTTTTATTGGTTCTCAAGTATTCTGTATTAAAATACAATCCTTTGGAAGAAATGAGGAGAATCCTCATATTCTCTTCAAAAATAAATCTGACCCCCTCCAAAAATGGATTTTGAGATACATTCCACTGAAATATGTGGAGAAGCTTTGTTATCCTATCAATTTTTATGTTTTAACTTTCAACTTTTAAATACATAGTAAGATTTGGCAACAACAGAGTAGAATTTGAAGTAAGAGGGTTGTTTGTTTTTTCTGCTTTGTTGTCGCCCACCTCACCACCAATCATTTCATCTCTTATCCTTGAGGGGATACATTTATGCGGAATGTATTGCGGGTGAACATGTATAAGACAATGCACCAAGGAAAAAGTCTAAAATAAAAGAAAAATATGAAAGGAAATTAAAAGGGTTCTGAAACTGCTTGGCAAACCAGATTCAAGCTATTATGACCATCTGCTGGTTAAAAAGTCAGCTATATCTGACTTTTCATAGTAATATTAATAAGCATATGCCACACAGAACAAGGCCAAGTATAAGTCCGATGGACTGTATATTTAAAATATTTCTATCAGCAGAGGGAAGGACTATATGCTTTACTTGTTAACTATTTTCCTTCAACAACCCAGTGATTTAGATTGTATCAGATTGACTAGCCTCAGTTCACTCAGTTAGAGCTGCAGGCCAAATACCTGATTGAAGAAGGAATCGCAGGTGTCAGGTGAAATGAATTGCTGAGGCTGAAATATCTGTCTAGAAGGAAGAATATTTTAGGGCCTGATGCAGCTTAGGTTAGGAGGTAGGCTGACCATAAGCTCTGCTGACCATACCCAAGCATTCACCAGCATAGTAACCAGCTTTACAGATCCTAGTCTGATTGGTTGGTTGAAGGCCCAGAGAATTGATGGTAGGGGTGTAAGGTGCAGAAAACTGTCCCCTGGAGTCCTGGGTTCAAGATACTGCTTGGTGCATTTCAACCAGTTTCTTGTATCCTCTTTTGCATTCATTGTATGTCACTAAATGCTCGCTTATAACGCAACGTTAAGAGTTAGAAATGAGTTCAAATACAAGGCACAGGTTGCAGACTTTTTCTTCATTCTCACTGGCTTTCTCTTCATCCAATATCTTACGTTTATTCCATCAGCTATTTCCTCTGAATCTCTCATTACTTGTTTTGGTTAATTAATGAATTGATTAATGTGTTTATATCATGTCTTCCTTAGCGTTCTGAGGCATACTCATTCATGCGCTGGATAAATCTGCTCGCTTTCAGCGCATTGTTGTGCTTTCAGATAGTACTCAAAGCAGGCAAATGAAGTGGATTTTAGCCTTCCTCTGGACTGAAAGAATGCCAACTACCTATCAAGGTTTTTTAAAAGTTATGTCAATATTGCTTTTTTCTGTTTGCCTGATTTTATTGATTTTGTTTGAATAAATTTCTGTAGCGTCCAATATAAAAAAACTCTCACACCGTTCACCAAGCAGAGGTAAAAGCAAAAGAATATTTGGTATATCCACAGCAAGGAGTAAAGCTATGACCTATTTAATATGGCTGATTGTGTAAGTCCAAAATGGCGGCAAGTATCTGCACTATCTAGATAGCAAGTATCTAAATATAGATAACTAGCAACCACCTAAGCATCTGTTTGAGCACCTGTCTAAACCACAATTCATGCAGAAGTAGAAGTTGAGGAATCATAGTTCTGTGAAGAGCTATCCTTGAATTGAATATCCATGTTTGTGAGACTCCCCTTATGGTACATATTAGGACTGCCTGGCTGTTAATCAGTGAGTGAGCTGTCCCTGTATAATATGCAAACCCCTTACCTTATCTTACAGATTTCTGGGGGATATTGCAAGTACCTTCTCAGATAGATCATTTGGAACACTCAGAAGGTGAATACATGTTTATATTTTAAGCAAAAATATATTTTCTCTTGTTCCAATTTTTACACACATGTGCATGTGTGTCTGCATGCGCGTGCATGCATGCACTTGTAGCATGTATGCTTATTCTGTACAAAGAAAATATCCTTCTTCCCAAGTGTTGGATACCTTGAGTATATCTAGATATATAATGTGCAAACAGTTCTGCGGGCACAAATATGAAAGTGAATTTGAAGGCTAGCAGTAAATATTGAGCCTCTACAGAAAAAAGCAGTATGGAATAAAATCTGCAAGCTCTCCACACAGCATATGAATATGTTTTATTTAAAATTGGTTTGCAGCTTGTCTTTCAATTATTTTTTTCTGAACAAACATATTCATTATGCTCAGCATTCAGAAAATCCTGTTTTCCATGTAATCAATAAATGTTAACAGCATATTTCTTCACGAACTTTCTATTTCTGGAGAAGCTACAGACTAGTAATCAACCGCCTGGACATGTGGCAACTTTTAATTGTACTTTATTTTGGTTTCCAGTATCCCTGCCTGAAGAAGAACATTTGTTTGGGAGCTTGCATACTATATTTTTAACCATCAGGTGGTATGGTGAAAGATAATCTATATTTTGTATCATATTCTTCATTCTTCCCCTCCACGTGGGAACAAAAGACACAGCCAAGAGGAACTACAAAGAAATCACTTCAGACTTTGAAGCTCTAGGAAAGAAATCTGAAGACTCTGAAGCCCAGACATATTCCTGTCCATCCTACCAGTACTCAGAAAAGGAATAGAAAGGGAATTTATTTTATTTATTTATTTGGCTTTTACACCGCTCATCTAGATTCTAAACAAATCTACTCTGGGCAACTTACAGTCTGAGCAATATAAAACCAAGAATTAAAACCAATATCCAGAGAGAGAGAGAGAGAGAGAGAGAGATGAGCAAAGTCAAGATGGTAAAACACAGGAAGCTAAGTGATGGAAGGGGGGAAGGCCTGCTTGAAGAGCCAAGTCTTCAGTTTGTTCTTGAAAACTCCCAGCGAGAGTGCCAGGTAAATCTCAGGGATAAGATGTTCCAGAGGCGAGGGGCCACTGCCAAGAAGGCCGAGTTTCTAGTTCTCTCTTTCCAGGCCTCTCTCATGGTCAAGCCCCTCAGCCGCCTAGCCCGGCTAGATTGAGTGACACGAGTAGAGCTAGGTAGGAGCAGGCGCTTTGCCAGGTATCGAGGTCCTAAAACGTTTAGGGCTTTATATGTAAGCATTAATACCTTACATATGGGGGAACGAATGGGCAACCAGTGTAAGGCCACCAGAGTGGGGGAAATGTGATTTTTTTTCACCCCGGTTAATAGTCTGGCAGCCATGTTCTGGACCATTTGTAGTTTCTGCATCAGTCTCAAGGGCAGTCCCATGTAGAGCACATTCGTTTGTCGTTTAGTCATTTAGTCGTGTCCGACTCTTCGTGACCCCATGGACCAGAGCACGCCAGGCCCTCCTATCTTCTACTGCCTCCCGGAGTTGTGTCAAATTCATGTTGGTTGCTTCGCAGACACTGTTCAGCCATCTCATCCTCGGTCGTCCCCTTCTCCTTTTGCCGTCACACTTTCCTAACATCAGGGTCTTTTCCAGGGAGTCTTTTCTTCTCATTAGATGGCCAAATTACTGGAGCCTCAGCTTCAGGATCTGTCCTTCCAGTGAGCACTCAGGGTTGATTTCCTTTAGAATTGATAGGTTTGTTCTCCTTGCAGTCCAGGGGATTCTCAAGAGTCTCTTCCAGCACCACAATTAAAAAAGGCATCAATTCTTCGGCGGTCTGCTTTCTTTATGGTCCAGCTCTCACTTCCATACATCACGACAGGAAAAACCATAGCTTTGACTATTCGGACTTTTGTTGGCATGGTGATGTCTCTGCTTTTTAAGATGCTGTCAAGATTTGTCATCGCTTTCCTCCCAAGAAGCAGGCGTCTTTTAATTTCGTGGCTGCTGTCTCCATCTGCAGTGATCATGGAGCCCAGGAAAATAAAATCTGTCACTGCCTCCATATCTTCCCCTTCTATTTCCCAGGAGGTGATGGGACCAGTGGCCATGATCTTAGTTTTTTTGATGTTGAGTTTCAGACCGTTTTTTGCACTCTCCTCTTTCACCCTCATTACAAGGTTCTTTAATTCCTCCTCACTTTCTGCCATCAGAGTGGTGTCATCTGCATATCGGAGGTTGTTGATATTTCTTCCGGCAATCTTAATTTCGGTTTGGGATTCCTCCAGTCCAGCCTTCCGCATGATGTATTCTGCATATAAATTGAATAAACTGGGAGACAATATACAGCCTTGTCGTACTCCTTTCCCAATTTTGAACCAATCAGTTGTTCCATAGCCAGTTCTAACTGTTGCTTCCTGTCCCACATATAGGTTTCTCAGGAGATGGATATGGTGGTCAGGCACTCCCATTTCTTTAAGGACGTGCCATAGTTTGTTGTGGTCCACACAGTCAAAGGCTTTTGCATAGTCAATGAGTAGAGCACATTACAGTAGTCTAATCTTGAGATTACAAGTGCATGGACTAGAGTGGTGAGCGTCCCAACATCAAGATAGGAGCACAGCTGGGCAATCTACTGAAGATGTAGATAGGCGATGTGGACCACAGACGCTACCTGGGACTCCATGGTAAGCGCTGGGTCAAGATGGACCCCCAAGCTGAGGACCACATTCTTTGTGCTGAGAGTTGCCCTTCCCAAAAGAGAGGGAGCTTCCCAAACCACTGATAGGAGGGGCACCCACCTTCAAGATCTCTGTCTTGTCCGGGTTCAGACTCAGTCTGTTCTCCTGCATCCATTGCGGTACACCCCACAGGCATCACTCAAGGGATGCAACGGCATCCACTGCTGTTGGAAAAAAGGAGATGAAGAGCTACATTTCATCAGCATCCTGATGACATGAAGCACCTCAACCTTGGATGACCCCTCCCAGCGGCCTCAAAAGGCTATTAAACAGCATTGGAGAAATGATCGAGCCCTGCGGCACCCCACAGTTGAGGAGCCTTGGGGCCAATACATTCTTTCCAAGCTGGACTCTCTGGGAATGGTCCTCCAAGAACCACCAGAGCCAGGCAAGAGCCAGGCCACCCATCCCCAAGTCGGAAAGCTGTCCCACGAGGATGCCGTGGTCAACAGTATCAAGGAAAATACTTGAAGTGACTATGAAGGTGCTGCTGACATGAGGGATTTGGAGTTTGGGACCACAGGCTACACTTCCTAGAAGATGGGCTGCTAGCAAATGATGTGTTGCACATCATAAGGGAAAATGTGTTTGGCCACAACATGAAGAACTCTATCAGGAGGGCTTTTAACTGAATTGGAAGCGGGAGGGAGATGGAAGTTAAGACAGATCAACTCTTGAATATCTAGAAAGATTTTTTTTTCAGGATCACGCTGGCCTTTATTGGGCATTAAACCTAATATCCTTGACTGATAGCACTGGGTTCAGTTTTCTGCATGGATCCTAGTTACATAGAGAAAATATATTCTCAGTTCTTGTTGAGGAGTATTAATACACAAATTGGCTCATCTATAAACGTTTTATGCATAAGATTCCTGGGTAGATTGCCACAAGGCTGTGCCTCTCTTGTCCTCCATAATTTATAAACTCTTAAAATTGGTCAAGAAGTTTGCCTGTTAGTCCATGTTAATAAAGCTGATCAGGTAATATAAGAAACTTCCTACTATTTTAGTGGTCTAGTGCAGCGGTCCCCAACCTTTTTAGCCCCGCGGACCAGCTGGAGAAGGCAGAACACCCCCCTGCACTTGTGCACATGTGTGAAGGAGCGTGTGTGTGTGCTCGTGCGCATGCACAAAGGGTGGCACAGCACTTACGCAGGCACATGCTCACTCATGCACATTCACAAAGAGCGGTGCAGTGCTTGTGGGGGGAGTGCACGCGGGGGTGGAGTGGGAGGTATTTCTCCGCGGCCCAGTCCGGCTCAGGCCCATGGACCAGCACCAGGCTGCGGACCGGGGGTTGGGGACTTCTAGTCTTGAGAGTGGGGAGTTCTTCCACCTGGTAAAGACACAACACTGGCCTTGTCTTCTCAATCAGGAGAATGCACTATCCCTAGATGTCAAGACATCTATCTGGAACATACAACAGAAATAAGATAATGCCAATTAAACAAATACAAATTAAAAAATTCACTTTTTCTTTATCTATTTCATTTTAAATAAATGTGGGTTTTTTGTATTTATCTACCTGGAAAATATGTGCAGCAGTCCTGATGTTTCAACATGAGGAGCTTTGGTTTCTCTCAGACAGATAGTTGTAACTTGTCACATTAAAAGTGGGGGTGGCAGGCCCTTTCTTTGTTTAAGCTACAACTTTTCTTTTATCTCTACAGAATTGTCCTATTAATATAGTCCGGAGAATATCCATCCTTTAAATTTTTAATATAAAGCATTCTTTGTTTTTCTTACATTTGAGCTAACAGGATTCAAGTTGTATGAGTAAGGGGAATATACTTACTTTTTAATGTAAATTTCTGTTCAGGATATGTGTCAGTGGCAGTTGGTAATGGCTAGCAAGTCAAATGCTTAAAATTATTATATCAGCCCTCTGCATGCAAGCCTTGTCAGAACTGTTCTATGTGAGGAGCAGATACATATATATTTAAATGACTAGAAAGCACCCAATATGCCCATCTGAAGAAGTGGAAGTACTGTATAGAAGTAAAGATACACGTGTGCATGTGCCAAATGATGGACAACTAATTTTTTCCCTTTAAATGTCACTTTCTTACATTCCTTCGTACATTTTAATTTTGTAAGATTTGATTAAAAAATTTCATCAGAAGTACTATACTGGGAGAAGAACATAGGTGTCTTGCTTTCTGGAATAATAATTCTTATTATTAAAAACAAAATTTTAAAAATGTCCAATAAGCATTCCCTCCCTAGTTCCCTGTCTTGAGTCTGTTCATTTGTAAATTGCTCTTGGAAGCTTTCAACTTAAGAAGGAAGGAATGACTGCTTAAAATAAAAGAAACAAATGATGATTATAAGCAACTACAGTAGGCCTGCAGTTAAATATAAATTGTTGTTTCCCAGTATTCACGAATAGTATATTTTAGAGTAATCATATTTATATACATATTCAAACTTTTTTGCATATGGTGATTAATGTAATATTTAATAATGGCTGATGTATTATTAATATAAAATGACCTGATAAATTTCTGTAGAATGAGTAGGAAATAAAATAATATATATTAAAACACTATACAGGTAGAATTTTATGACAACATTAGATTGGCATGCTGTTTTATTTTCAGTACTTAGATTCGTCACCTTTGTTGGGTGCTCCAGCTATATGGTATATACTACATTTACTGAGGTTTCAACAGTATGACTTGTCTTTGTACACCACTGAAACTGTAAACCACAATTTCAGAAGACAAGTATTATGAAGAGGACTTGATGTTGAAATAAACACCCAGTTAAACCAGTCTGCAATAATGTATTCTTACAATACTTCCAGTGAGTGTTCTTTCATTATGCCATAGAACATTGTACCTTACCTGTCACATTTTCATCTGTCTGAAGTGACCATGGACCTTAAGCAATCCTGGATCCATTAATAGATGCAGACCCAGTTTGCCAGCATATGAATAATGTAGACGGTAATACCTTTCATGGGGTGAGAAAGGGATTTCCAAAGATAACTGACTTACAAAGGAATTATATCCTTAACTACAGTTTGTACTCTTCTACACATATGCACATACGAACAGACACATATAAGCGGACATTCACATTACAAAGAAAAAGTTACTCAGTGTTTGGTTTATGCCTCCATATTTTGCCAGTGTGTCTCCTCAGGGCACTCCATTTCTGGGCACAATTCAAAGTGCTGGTTCTAACCTGTAAAGCCCTAAAAGGCTTGAGTCCAAGCTATCTCAGAGACCGCACTTCCCATTACAAGCCTTTTCAGGTGTTAAGATAACTTCCCTCAAGAGAGACCTTTCTCTCAGTTCCACTACCTTCACAGGTACATTTAGTGGGGGACATGGGAGAGGGCCTTCTCTGTCATTGCCCCCATACTTTGAAACCTTTGCACAGGCGGCCAGCCTGGCCCAGTCTTTGGTATTCTTTCCCAAGCAGACAAAGACCTTTCTCTTTGAAGAGAAAGCTTTTTCTATAGATAGAAATTTTTATAGAAATTTTCTACAGATAGTTGTACTTTACTGCCTTGAATTTGTTTTAATGTTGCTTTTTTTTTCCAGCATAGTATTCGTTTGGTCCTTTTTAGTATTTGTTTATGTCCTGTTTTTAAGTTCAGATATTATATTGTAACAATGTAAATTACCTTGGGTCCTTTTTAAGGAGAAAGGTGGGGGTAAAAATATTCTAAATAAATAAAATAAATAAGTTAGGAGACCTGTTAAGGAAGTACTCTCAGAACAGACCTCCTGCTAAAATATGCAATGTATGAAAAGGAGCAGGGCTTAACTATGTTTAGTTTGCTGCAGCAAAAGAACGAGGCTTGTGGCACTTTAAATGGGAAGAATTCAAACTGATTATCACCAGTTCTGCCTGATCTGCCAATGTTGGTAGTCATGGACATTCTGAAACTCATTCTAGGGAGACATTATTCTACATTTCTGCAGTGGAAGCCACAGTATATGAGCTAACATCTCCATGTCATAGCACTACACAGTTGATCTAATTCAGAGGGTCCGTGACGGCATTTCATTTACATTTCAAATGTCAGGAGATCTGATGATGGTTATTTTCTATTTAAGTTGTTTAGGCCCTACTGCTCCTAGTTGACCTCTTTTATTTGTAAACCTCACTTCATTCATATGATCACCATAACATGTAAATTTTGAATTAAAACAATAAAAATTTCAAAACATATCATCATAAACAAAAAGCAGAAAATACATTTTTAGAAAAATTCAAGATTAGCAAATTAAAGTGACTGAATAAAGAAAAGGCATTTAAGCTGGCGTCAGAAGGTTTGCGGTATTGGTGAGAGTTTTATTTCCACAAGGAAGGTATCCCACAGTTGGGGTGACACAGCCAAGAAAGCTCTTCCTTTTGCCCACACTTATGTACTGGGAGCCTGAAGATCTTAAAGTAATGAATGGGCCAGCTGATATTGGGAAGGCTACTCCTGCAACTGGTGAGTCCCTAGATGTTTAAGGTTTTAAAGGCAGAGACCATCAGCTTGAATAAGATGTAAATATATAGCCAATACTATCCCTTTGGAACTGCTGTAATATAATTCCAGCTGGCTATATCAGTAATAATTCTGCCTGCCACATTCTTCATTAGCTGAAGTGTCTAGGTCATCTTCAAGGGCAACCTCATGTCTAAGCCTGTTGGGAGGTTATCGTAGTGGCCAAATTATCCCTGCCCAGGATGACTGCTGCTAAGTAGCCAAAGCTAGTAAAAGGCACTCTTAACTATCAAGGCCACCAGGTTTCAAGACAGACTTATCTCAAATTGGATTGCTGGCATAACCTACCTACCTGCCTGCCTGCCTTCCTGTCTGTCTGTCTGTCCGTCCGTCCAGTCCTGCGTGCAGTCAAATCCAGCTCAGTAATTTCTAATTGGGAGTAACTTTTGTTTTTGGAAAATATGTGCACATAAATAAAGAAGAGACAGTAACATGCATTACAGACCTAGCTTCCCAGTGAAAACGTCGGGCATGTGGCTGTGTTACTGAACACAGTCCTGTCTTTTCACATCACTCAGCCTGGCAGGGGCACTAGCTTTGATTGCTGTATCTGGAGGCAGAACCTCTGTGTTTCACTATCAAGTCTTGTAATGATTTACTTTCCATAAATCCGTTTTGTACAACACACACCTCCTGACAGTTAATGCAAACTTGAGATGTGTGTGCATTTTGGTTTATTACTATTCATATTATAAAAGTCTGTGAAGTCATGTGATGAAAGAATGGGAGGCTTGCAAATACTTTTCCCTTGTTTTCTAATAAACGATTCGACCGTGCTGGAAAAGCAAGACTGCCTGTTACAAAGAACAAATACCCTTCTGTTATCTTCCCTAGTTGTTTTTAACCCTCCTGCACATTCATGGGATCGTCGCAGATCTCCACAAGGGCAAACAACAGAACAACAAAATATTTGTTTTAATCTTTATTGGATGCTGAATGCCCTTGTGCATGTTTACGAGAGTTAAACATTAATGACAGATGTTGTTAATCAGTAAAAGTCATGAACCAGCTTCTGAGAGTTTTTCGTTAGTACATGAATCTTCTGGTTGATGACAATATTTCTAACATGTCTAATTATGAAGTAGCATTCTAATAAGGGCTCAGATAATGGGAGAATTTTTACCCCACCTTTGTCTTTGTGTCAGTGGCAGACAAAGATCATTCCAAATCTTTATCCTTTCCTCAAGATTAATTGAGATTGCGTTTGTTGCAATACTTTTATCTGTATCCATTTTAATTTCCACACAGGATTGCAGGGTTTATTAACATTCCCACCTAATGTCTGAAATAGTGTCTGGATTTCTCCCCCTCCCCCAAAGTTTTCCCCACTCATTTTTAATACTTCTAGCAGCAGTAAGGGAAAGTGATTATAGGTAATAAATATCTTTTTTTAAAAAAAAAAACATTGCAGAGGCAGTTTTTCCCCCCTGTTAATGAGGGTAATTTGACTTGGTTGAAGGATTGCAGTTCTTAAGAATTAATGCAGCAATCCAATTCAAAGATTTAAAGAGATCTAAGATTTTTCACAGGTCGTGTGCTAGTGAATGTGCTCCTATCACATAGCAGCTAATGGACTTGAACAACAGTCTGTCATTTGCTGTTACCTCAGTGTATAGCAGCTTTGCCCTTGATAGCAAGTATTGTATTCTTTCCCAGCAGTACAGATTATTTAGTGGTGTGGTGTATTTGTAACACTTTAAGAGATGGTATCCTATTTCCAACAGCCCTAATTACCGTATAAAGTGAGGTTATCTTTCTGACTTTCTTAATTACATGTTTGAATCCTAATCGACTGTAGTGTAAAGGTATTTTATACTCTAATAGCTACCTTCTAATTTTTCCTCTTTCAGATATGATGTCCCATAGTCATAATATAATTTATGTGCTGAAGTTCCATTATGCCAAGTATAAACATGATAATTACAAAAAAATGTAAGAAGTGATATCTACAAGTCTCCATTATTTTGGGGAGGGGGGGGAGAATACATTACATTCTCCTGAAGTTTATTAAATGCATATTTGTAACATGTGGCAAGTGCGCTAATTTTTTGATCTTATTATGTTCATAGATACCAAAAATCCTCTTTTAAGGTAATTAGGGGAATTCTTCTGTGTTTAAATGCTTTCTGTTGACAGTGGTTTTCTATACCCAGCACAGAAGCATCTTTGTTCCTTAATGAGAAAAAAGACTAGAGCTCATTAATTGTGGACATCAAGTATGTCTACTAAAATGGGGAAGCAATAATACAATATAAATAATGATGGTACCTCCATTTCTAAAAACTTTATTTTATTTTATTTAAAAAGGACCCAAGGTGGCTTACATCATTAAAAAAGAACATTTAAAACTAAAAACAATGAGTATACAAAGGTTGCTTACATCATTAAAATATAACCTACATATAGAGTGGTGCCTCGCTTAACGATGATAATTGGTTCCCAAAAATCGCTGTTAAGCGAAACACGGTTTCCCATTTAAAATGCATTGAAACCTATTCAATGCATCTCAATGGGGGAAAAAAATTACAACGAATTTAAAGAGTCGGAACAAAGTCAAATTAGTTTAACAAAGGGTTTATTAAGTGCACCTGTGATTTCAAGCATTCTAAACATTTTAAAAACATTTTTAAACATTTAAAAAACAGCCAACATGAGGCTGTCAAAACCATCGTTAAGCGAAACAGGGGGACCCAAACTGTCATCACTATGTGAAGCATGGTCCCAAACATCGCTATGCGAAAATCGCCCATAGGAACCATCGTTAAACAGAGCTCAAGATCGCTCCGAAAAAGTCATCGCTAAGCAATTTCATCGTTAAATGAAGCAGTCGCTAAGCGAGGCACCACTGTACTTTGATATACAGTTAAATATTGAGATCATAATATGAAGAATGTAGGTTTATTAATCCTCTCCTTTTTAGTGAGTTCATAGTTTTACACAGGAACAAGTTAGCAAGCTGAGAAACGTGTTGAGAGCTCTTAACAAACTACTAACCCCAATACATTTCCCCACCACCATGATTAAATACAAAACAAACCCAAATCCAACAAAATCCCCAATAAATTGGTGTCGAGCAGGTAAACTGTGCTCATAATTTCTGCAGATGGGAGAGAATCTATTTGAAGACTTCTTTGAGGAGTCTGGCTTTTAACAGCTGTGGGCCACTACCAAGAAAGCTTGATTCCTCCTTGAAATCTTCTTTGTCTCCCTTGAAGTGGCCACCTGTAAGAGATTGGCCTGGGTGGATCAGGTGGCATGGGCTGAGATGCTCTGACACAATGTTCTGTCTGTGTCCAGGAGTTGTTGTTATGTGATGCCAAGTAACATCCAACTTTATAGCATCCTTATAAATTAAAAGTTTCCAAAAAGTCCTAAGATTAACAGTCCTACTCAGATCCTGCAAAGTAAAAGACATGGCTTCCTTTGTTGAGTCATATGTAGATAGTTTGAAATTAGATCTCTAATTTCTATCCCCCCCATCATTTGTGCCTTCTCCTGCCTCTCTTTCTATCCTCTCTTTCTTCCATCTCGCTTGACCAGTTCTGCCCCCTAGATTTCATCCTTTTCCATGATGTAGCTGCCATCTTCTCTATCACTATTCCTCATTTCCTCCCCATCTTCTCTGCTCCTTCTCTTTGTCCCTTGTTCTCAAATAACCATTCCTTGGCTTATCTTCCATCTTTCTCCACTTCTAGTTCCTCGGTCATGCTGCTTCTTGTCACACCCTTGGCTCCCCCCCGCCCAAATCCACTCGCAGTGCTTCCATTCTGGTTTGCATGCTATGCATTCCACTAAAACTGCCCTAACAAAAATCACAAATTATCTTCTCATAAAATCAAAAGGTTTCTGTGCAATTCTCATGCTTCTTGACCCTCTTCTCCACCTTTGTTACAATTGATAATTCTTCCCAATGTAGTTCCCTTTTAATCCCCATGTATCAGAGTTTCTGCCTTTAGCTGGTTACTATCTCACCTGTGTAAAGATTATAGGTGTGCGTGTAGAGGTTTCTCCCTTACTTCTCTCTGTTGTAATCTATTCTTGGTCTCCTGCTTCTCTGTCCATACATAATGCCTTGATGACCTCATCACACTCTATGGCTTTCATTACCAGCTTCTCTCTCTGCTCTTAAACTGTCCCTTCACTTTAATCCTAGATCTCCAACTGGTGGTGCTTAATTGTCACAGGTTCAATATGTCCAAGACGGAGCATCTTCCATTTCCTCCCATTCCCTTCCCCCCCCCCATGTACTTCATTTATCCTTTGACAATGTGACTATCAACCCTATTGAACAGGCACACAGCTCTAACTTTCTCCTTGGCTGTTTTCTCTTAGTTACCCATAGACCATAACCAGGTCATGTTGATTCTTCTTTTACAGCTTTCCAGAAATAATAGACTTGTCCTCAGGAAATCTTATGCACACTCTGATCATCTCTCACCAGGCTACGCTTCTTTAAGGTCTTCTCTTGTCTCACTTTGGGTTCTGTCATGCTTCTTCAGTTGTCTGCTGCCAAAATAATTCAGCTACATTACTGCAGATGTCTTTAAGAAATAGTCTGAAACTGAAATATCACAGTTACTGTACTTTGTTTCTCCTTATAAAAAAGATTGTGACTAGTATTCAATGAAGACTATGACTAGTGTTGATTTTAGCATTTATAGAGTGAAACGTTGAAGAAGTTATCACAATGACATTGATACAAAAGGTAGGAACTCTGTCTGCTGGCCAAAAGAGTATATTCTTACATTTTTTGTGTCATGTGATTAGATAGCCTCATGAGGCCTGCTCCCTCTGTGTAGTTTCAAAAAGCTGGGGTTTGCAATCCCTTGCCTGAGCCTGAAAAACTAAGCTTGCCTGTCCAAGGCTTCCAAATTTTATACAGTATAGATTTCTCCTGGTACTCTTCACCTAAGTCCGCATGTCCTAGTTTTGCCAATGGAAATGATGGGTAACTTCGACTTCATCTCACCTGTTTTCATTGTTCAAAGCTTTCTCAATTTTCCCTCTGATGTACAGAAAGATGAGTTGAACTCCCTGTTTTATCAGGCGAAATCAGGCTTCTTCCACATGTAAGATAGAAATTCAAAATATATCCATACATGTACTGGGATCTTACAGGCAATATATGGATTTAAGGACTGTGTTCAGTTTAGGATTGTGAATCTAGATGTTTCTTGGTCCCACAGGTTTCTCTGGGATTTTCTGTGAATTTTTTTTCCTTCCCTCCTCAGGGTTTCCCTGCCAACTTTGATCTCTCTCTCTCTGTGTAACCAGTAACCATTTTCTGCACCCCCTCATCAAAGTCATTAATAAAAATGTTGAGGAGCGCAGGGCCCAGAACTGACCTTGTGGTACCTTGCTGTTACCTTATTGTTACAGTTTTAGGAGTAATTGATAATCACTTTCTGAGTAGCATTTTGTAACCAACTGTGTATCTACCTGACAATTGTTCTATCTAGGCCACACCTAGTTAGTTTGATAATCAGAATATCATGGGGCACTTTATCAAAAGTTTTGCTGAAGTGAAGATATATTACATCTATAGCATTCCCACAATCTACCAGAGATATTATCTGTTCAAAAAATGAGATAGAACTGGTCTGGCAGGATTTGTTCTTGAGAAATTCATGTTGGCTTCTATTTATTACTGCATTGTTTTAAGATGCTTGCAGAGTGACTCCTTTATAGTCTGCTCCAAAATTTTCCCCGGGAACAATGTTGAGCTGGCTGCTGTGTAGTTCCCAAGTTTATCCTTTTTGCTCTTTCTGAAGATGGGAGCAACATTAACCCTCCTCTAATCATCTGGTATTTCATCCCCCCTTCCATGGTTTCGATAAAATAACAGACAGCAGTTCTAAGAGTTCTTCTGCCAGTTCCTTCAATAGTCTTGGATGCAGTTCATTGGGCCATGGAGATTTGAACTAATTCAAAATATCCACAACTTCATATCTCAGTCATGACAGGAAAATATCATGGACAAATCTGTTTGTTGATCTTGTATAATTTTTGCTGCTTCTGTACAAGAGTTGGTTTAGGCACCCACTTTGATAAATGTGCAGGACATATTCTCCTTAAAAGGTCTCTACTCTAGATCACTCCATTCCTTTTCTGGAAGAGAATTAGGGCTACTGCTGTTCTAGGATCATTGGCAGATCAGCTGTTTATGACACTAACTCTGGGGAAGTGTGAGAGACCCCCGCCTCTCAGACATTCTCTTGGCTGAATTTTTTTCTGATTTGATATTTGAGATGAGCAGCATTAATGACAAGAAATACAAACAGACAGATGAACACCCCACCTTTAGACAGTATTTTTCCCTACTGTTGCTCCAGGAGTTCTTGCAGTCACTATAAGGATCTTGGAGAGAATATCTACCAGGACAAAATGTTTGAAAAGCACGGGCATTTTTAAAATGATGAGTATTCATTATAGCCTTAGTTCAGGGTCACAGATTCTTCAAACTCAGCCTTGTTTTTGTATAGTACCAGCATATAATATTTGTGACTGGAAGCAATACAGAGCTATACCATATATATCCTGGACAGATTCCTTACTTCCAGCTTGACATGAAGTAGCTCTTAACAGATGACAGGATGCATTATGTCAGTGCTTGATTCAGTTCCTCATGCTCTAGTAGTGTACCCAGGTGTAGCAGCTTATTTTTTTTCTTCAGTAGGCCTACATCAGAGCTCTTATTGGTGAACCAGCCATGTGTGTTGAAGAACTTGACTGAGCAGTTGGCCATGACGGTCATCGTTTAGTCGTTAAGTTGTGTCCGACTCTTCGTGACCCCATGGACCAGAGCACGCCAGGCCCTCCTGCCTTCCACTGCCTCCCGGAGTTCTGTCAAATTCATGTTGGTAGCTTAGGTGACACTGTCCAACCATCTCATCCTCTGTCGTCCCCTTCTCCTCTTGCCTTCACACTTTCCCAACATCAAGGTCTTTTCCAAGGCGATGATGGTAAATCCATTCATTGATCCAGTGGATGTCTCCCCCCCACCCCACCCGCTTGGAAAGAAAAAAGGTTTGGCACCTTCCGCAAGACTCTTCCAGTATTTTTAGCCCATTGAGTAAGACCAGCCCAACATCTGTTTCTTGGACTCACTATAATCTAATAGCAAAATGGCCCAAAATCAATAAATGTGGCTTCTATAGATGACTATTAGAAGACGTCAGCAGGGTGTCTTTTTTTTATTCAGAATCAGGGGTACATAAACTGACACAAGCACATATATTCTTGCTTGTACACCCAACCAGGCATGCACACATATTTCCTTTCCATCAATGCCAGTGTGTTGAAACCTGCACTGCTGCTGAGAATGGAAAGTGCCATTGTTTATTTCTCATGCTGCTTTCATCTGTTTTGAGGCAGGTCTTGCCCCCGCTCTCAGTATCTGGTGACAGCTCATAGAAGCAAGACTGGAAAAATGCTCTTTGAGGTGCAAGGAGTTGTGAAGGGTTTCAGTTACCTTTCACGTGTGAAGCCTGATGCATTGGCTCACAACCCACCACTTTCATGTTAGGTGCTACAGTTATCCCAAGTTTTCTGTCATGCTTGTAGTCGTGTTGATGCGACTTAAATTGTAATGCTTATTATAAAGCTAAACTAATGCATACTTCAGTCCATGCAGGAGCACCCCCAAATGACTGATGGCATAGGTGGGCAACCTGATTCCTTCCAGGTTTGGGGGCTACCATTCCCAGAAGCTCCAGACAGCATGGCTAGTTGTCAGGCATTCAGGGAGCTGTTGCCCAAACATTTAGAAGGCATCACCTTGCATACTTCTGATCTGTGTTGTGTTTGAATGAACAGGATTGCCCCTTCTGGTGCGGAATCATCTTGTTACACTCTCTCGCTCTCACTCTCTGTGGTATCTTAAGTTTTGTTTATTCTAACAATGGGCTAGAACAGGGGTGTCCAACCTTTCACCTTCCCTGGACCACATTAGAAGATGAAAATTTGGTTTGGGCCTCACATAAATTTGGTTTGGGCCGCATGGGGGGCAGCCCTAGCCATCCTCCACAGCCCCGCTCCAAGTGCGCTTACCGGCAGCTGCGATCTCAGACAGCAGAGGCTGCCAGCTTCGACTCCGGTGGCTTTATGGGGCTGGGAGGGGGTCCACCTATTGACGGGGATGGCACAATGCAGTCATGCAGCCCCCCTCTCCCCTCCCCTCCCACTCCTTCCTTCCTTCCCTCTCTCCCCCTCTACTGTTGTGACATGCCCCAGCCGCAAGCGCCGGCAGTGTAACTTGAAACTTTGGAATTTCTTTAAAAATAAAATATTGCACTGGGCCACATTATGAGCCGACCTGGGCCGCATGCGGCCCTCGGGCCGCAGGTTGGACAAGCCTGGGCTAGAATAAATTGTTTTTGCCTTTTGGTTGTAATGAAAAGATTTGTTTATATAATATTTTGTAAATGAAGGTATGGAGGAAAAGTAGCAAAAGGAAGATCTGCTAAGCTTTCTTCTGTACTAATGGCATTGTGAATCAGAAGGCATGGATACTGGGTTTTGAATTGTATCTGGCCGGAAAATGTATTTGTTGTAACCTTGAGTGTTACGCTTTCCTCTGCATATGTAAAGAAGAGTGAGAAAGACAGTGGAATAAATAGTTCCATTTTCTCTTTTTTCTTTCTTTCTTTTTAAATGTAAAAACCAGTTCTTCAATTGAGTATGCAAAAATCTCATTGCAGTATTTATTCCAAACCTGCACACATAATGTTCAGTGAAGGAGAAAACAGCAAAAAACAGTTGTTGATGGACTTAGTGGAGAACTGGATTAAATAAGCATTAGTCTACTGAAGCTGATTACAGGAATATGAAAATGCAGTATCTTAATGGTACATATTTTCATGTGGCAGCTCAGTTGCCTTTCATTTTGCAGCTAATATGTCTATTCTTATGAGTCATTTACTTCTTTAATTACCTTTTGCAGGCAAGGCACCATGGTATATTAATGTGAATGATTTTTACTGCCAGTTTATCATACAATGCCCCAGAAGTTGAAAGGCGTAATTGACTTGGAAGAGCAGCTCATGAAGGAAACAATATTTAGTTGACAGTTTTCCTTGTACTCTCTGTTGACGTTTATGAGTTTACACTATGCTAAAGGAGTAATAAACACAATTTTCTTTCAATAACAGGAAAGAGCCGCTTCTAAAATACATTTGTAGAAAAACAGATTTTTTCATTTCTTGAATAATATGGAAGAATGTGTTGCATATGATGAGACATATATAAAATTGCCAATTGAATTAAACCTCACAAGGTGCATTTATAACCACCTTGGAGCATTAGACAATATTAGGGTGCATATGAATCAAATCAAAATAATGAATATTTAAATTATATACAGATTTGGTTAAATCATATTCAAATCAAGGGTTAGATTATTTGGCAGCCCCTCCGTACCTGCAAATGGCAGCGTTTGATAACATCTTGCTAGAAAGGATGGGATATGTTGCAGAGGTGAGGAGGAACTATGAAGAGGTCATCAAAGGGAAATCAGTTTTCTTGAGATTTTTCTTTATAATCTGTCAACAAGATTTGGT
This sequence comes from Pogona vitticeps, assembly GCF_051106095.1. Taxonomy (NCBI): domain Eukaryota; kingdom Metazoa; phylum Chordata; class Lepidosauria; order Squamata; family Agamidae; genus Pogona; species Pogona vitticeps. Next base: position 46,102,545 of record NC_135784.1, on the reverse strand, counting down.
CTTCTAGGATGATGACATGGATAGAAATTGACATTGTCAAATGGCGGTTACTTTTTCTAAGATAAAACTAGGAGGATGAAGGACAACAGCCACTCAAAGATCTGACATTCATTTGTGCCGGAGCTTGGCACCTGTGATGTTTGTACTATGTGCTAGGAAGTACATGGACCTGCACTTATCCGCTATGATATAGTTGTTCTAGGCTTTGGCTTGTACCAGGGAGACCTGGGTTCAAATCTTCATCCCCCCCCCAAAAAAAAAACCTGCTTGGAGAATTTTGGACTTGTTCCATTCTCAGTCTGCCTTACCGCATAGATTAGTTGTGACAGTAAAATGGGCAGTAAAGCACAATTCTGAGCAACTCTAAGGAAAGGCTTGATATAAA